>NC_056745.1:1385785450-1385940450 GCF_019279795.1 Protopterus annectens
TGGGGAGGTAAGTTGGATAGGAAGACAGACAAGACAGACAAGACAGCAGACAGGGGCTGTATATGACTCGTGGGGGTAAACACCTTGAACGAGGAGGGTGGTTGGGAATCAGATGCACATGAGCCCCCAAATGGATACAGTGGGACTGAGGTCCCCACCCATGGGCAGTCACCACTGCACCTTCACAGCCCTGAAGGTGGCTGTGCTGGGAGCTGAACAGGAGGGGAAGGCTGACCATCAAGATGTGCCAGGCAGCCCTCGAGCTGGTGCAGCTGAACACTGAACTCTGATCAGAGGACACTGCATACCAATTTCCAGACCTGACTACAGGTGATGGTCTCCTGTCCGTGCCTGCTCCCGGGGGGGAAGCCCCATCCTCTGACGCAGTTCCACCTGAAGGTGGTGTAGAACCAACAGAAGAGTAAGGCCTGGGTTGGGTCCCAGGCATGCTTGGGCCTGAAGCCATGGCCAGATGAGGCGGGACAGGTGGATCCACTGGGATCTGCCTTCCCAGACGTATTATGGCGTTCAGATTTTAAAAAAATATGCTGGTTAGTCATGAACAACACATTTCAAGATTAGTTATAACAGCATGCATGGGTGTTCCAACTGACCCCATAAAACAGTTTTGAAACAGTTCCATAGCAAACAGAACACATGCATATATGGAACCACAGTAGGCATTATAACTGCATGCAAGTTACATTGAGAGCAACAGGCCACCAATTATAGTATTTGAATGAGGTTCATTAGTATTCAAGCAATTCAATATTTGTAGGACAATAAAACACAAGTCCCAACAGTAGGTTTGGAGAAATACATACCCATTATTTATGTGTATACATTATTAATGCAGATACGGGTGGGAGAGAGAGATGGCAATTAACAACTGTATAGAATTCTATTTTGCACAAGTATACTGATCATTACTCTACTCATTACTCTCCAGGTCTGAATTCACTTTGTGTTGGAAAGTGGAAGTGTTGTACACAGTATATTAGTAAACCCTCCCTACAGATACTACAAACATTTCCTTACCTGGCAGACCTTTGGAGGAAATTTCTGTTTTTCTACACATATTCACATATTCAGGGTTACATATGTGACACTGAATGGGGTGTCCTGCCTCATGCTATGTGGGCATGCTGCTGACATACTCTGGTGGGATTTCTATCTGTCACCCTGGTTATCAGCAGTGGTGACCACTAGAAGTGAAAGAGTGACAGTTAAGGGGCATGTATCGGAAAAAAGCAATTGCTGTATGTACTTATCTTGCTGTCATTTGCAGCCTTGGGTTGGCCAGTGGAAGTGTTGTACACAGTATATTAATAAAGCCTTCCTACAGATACTACAAACATTTCATTACCTGGCAGAGCTGTGGAGGAAATTTTTGTTAATAGGACCTGTCAATTTCTATACATATGCACATATTCTTGTGTGACAATATGCATTCAGCTTATTACCACTGCCAGGATTTGAACTGTGTCTGTTTGTGCTAATAAGGTACACCACACTTGTGTTTCATTGCAATGAGCTAGTGCTAATTTTTTGCTTGCCTTTTTACTCCCTACTACACTTTGGTTTGCACAATCTGACCTTGTAGTTCTGACATTCATGCATGGCAGATAGTTCTTGTACTGTGTATTCATACTTTGACATATTACAATCTGGAAAGCAATGGTTAACACAAAGCACTGCTGCAGGGGATGAAAGATTAGATTTTACCGCTTACTATTCAGGGTTCAGATCTTGGTGCATGGCACATTTCATGTAGTTGTTCACCTGTTTTAAAGCTCCACAATCTTTGTAAGGTGAGCCTCACATCATTCTTGCTGTCAGAACCATGGTTGCTGTGCAGAACCTGTACACATTTATATTCCTACCACAACATAACAAAGTAAACACAACAGTCTGGGGTTTTTACTTTTATTAAAAGTTACAGAGATCTTTAGTGTTAAATATCCTGTACATCACTATCAATCTGCTAATGGCCATTTATTAATTACACACAGTACACACTTTACTTACTGGTAGTTGACATTCTACTCCTTTATATTTATTTGCCCTGAATACTGCAAGCTAGAGTTGTACTCATCAGCCTCCCAGCACAGCCTTAGCAATCTGTTTGCATGTGAGTCCACGTTTACAGCCCTCTTATCTGCAGCTGTACAGGAGATAAAGAAACATTTATGCACACCTATCAATCACATACTCAGGCTGGACTTTGGGGAACAATAAGTGATACTGATACTTACACACTTCTGGGACATTCTGGTGCCTATGCATCTTGGGTCCACTGGTCCAAGAGCTCCCTCTTCCTATGCTTGAGGACAGCATAATGGTGCCGGACCTGCTCACCAGTACGAGGGATGCTAGTAGCACTGGTGAGATCACGTGTGAGATTGCCCCAGGCCTCCGCTTTGTATTGTGATCCCTGGTACTGGTCCTGCAGCAGTCTCCCTTCATGGTCTTTCACAAGGAGTCCAACCAATACCCTGGACTCCTGAATGCCCTAACACTGTGCCCAAAAGCACATACCCTCACCGACGCCAGCCATAGTGCCTGCAGTGATCAGCTACAACTGGTTATGGCTGTTTTCCCAACTGCAAAGTTTAAACAGGGCTGAATTCCCACACTTTGCCATGAATGAATGATTTTGAATATGCTGAGCTAAGCTAACCAATGCACAAACCCACTCAGCTAAGGTCAGCATTGCTTAAAGGGGTAAATGCTAAGCACTGCTTACCAGTGCGCAAATCCACTTAGCTGGGCTACTTATTGCTTAGCATTTACATTTTTCACCAAGTTAGCATAGCTAAGCACTACTTAGCATTACTCATATTTCATTTTATAAAGTATCAGGATTGTGGGATTGGGTTCACATTACTGACATATTATAGTTTTATGTTTACCTTCCATGACATCCCCCTATGTGCTTTCATTAAATTATATTCTTGTGTGACTATACTGCATGGGGCACTTGTATTTTTTTGGGGGTTTCACATCTTTTCTAGAATGACATCTCAGTTTTGGACCTACTACACTACCCTGGTTGACAAAAAACAGTTGCTACATAATTTAAGTTTACAAATATAATTTTAACAGTACTTTCCCATAGAAAAATAGGTTGCCTGTCTTGGTATTCGAACAATGAACGCCTCTATGTAAAGGCAGGATTCTAAACACTACACTATCTCAGCTTAGAAATTTTACCTCTATATTTGCATTTATCTCCAAGGGGATGTTTAAGCTATGCTAAGTGGATGGCCATAACGCGCACACCCACTTAGCTACTTGTAAACATTCCTTAGGCATGAAAAAAATGTTTACAGTATTTTTATATTATTATGTTATATAAGTGAGTCTTGTGGTGTTCTGACAACTTATTTAGGGTTGCAGTCATGAAATAATGGCATTAATTTGGCTTTCAGACTTCTGTCCTTCAGGGGACACTTGCTAATACATATCCTGTTATCTGTCAACTTTCTAAGTGTGTGAGGGAAATTTTTCAGGCATGTGCCTAATTTATTATTTATTCCCCCCATCATTTGTGCCTTTGTCAACATGTACTGCTGTAAGGGAATATTGGCAGGCATTTGATATCAGGCTTCTACTCTTCCATAATTCATGCTAATGCATGTCCTGTTCTCTATCAACTTTCTATGTTTGTGAGGGCTATATATGTGTTTCATCACTTTTAGGGGATTTATCCCCCATTATTTGTACATTTGCATACATTTCCTGCTTTAACAGGTTGCAGAGGTGTCATACGGCACTTTAGCAATGCAGGGGCTGTGTCACAGAACCTGTCACACACCCCCTGCATTGCTTTCTTGTTGCCAATGTTTATTTCAGTGTCCATCGATACTGAAATGATCATTATTACATTTCAGTGTCCGTGGACACTGAAATACTGGCATAATATTGGAGTGAATCTCTAATCTTATGCCAGGTCAGCTTAGAAAGTGCCGTGCGGCACTTTCTGAGTGAAGGGGGCATGTTCAGTGTCTGTGCACTACTTGCACGTCCACCCTGCACTCGTTCATGGTTCATGTCCATATAGGAAGTACAGCAGAGTTCCTTCATGAATATTCAAGGCACGCTGCTGTTCTAAACGGACATGAACCACTTCGTGTAAGAATAGTCTTATTCTTGTATGGAGTTTTTGAATACAGAGTGTAGTTTTATTTGTAGATTTTAATATTAATTTTTTTGCATTCTTCAGAGAAGTTTTCATTATTAATTTTGAGGATTAGTTCCAATGGGAATTGTCTAAATATATGAAATCTAACTTAAGAAATGTATAAATTTGTAACAAATATGATTTATTTTTCTTGTATTATTATTGATATTTATTAAGAATTCCAATAATTTGGGGAACAATTTCTTATCTAGGTGTCTTATGGATTCTAAGGACATATTTATCAATTAAGCATCAAGCAGTTAAATGCAGCATTACAGCATTTTGATTTGAAATATACATCTAAACTGTACCAATTTCAGATCTTTGCCTCACATTTTGGCCTGTTACTCATAAAATTGTGGTTTTCTGGCAAATCATTGCCAAATCATTGAGAACTAAAGTCAGAAAATAATGATAGACATTTGAAATTCAGACTTCATACCCTTCGGAAAAATTCATGTTAATGCATATCCTGTTATTCTATCCCTTTCTAAGTTTTTAAGAGCAATATTTAAAAATTGTTCCTATTTTTCTGCATTTGTTCCTTTATTATATATGGCATTGTCTAGATTTCTTGCTGTAAGAGGTTGAGAGCTATGATTTTAAATCTGTGAGTAATCAGTATAAAAGTTAATGGGGCCAGTACACTTGTACCATACATTTTAGCATTGTACATTAGCTATTTACAACCTAGAGTTAAAACATCTGTCAACATAAAAACCTAAAACCAGGAATGATGAGTAAAATCAAATGACTTAGAAGAGAACACATTCTTATAAAAGCATTCTTTGTAAAGATAGTCTTAGAGATACTAGATATCAATTTATTTTAGGCCAGTTTGAAACTTATAAGATATTTTGTTATCCAGGTCACACAAGTGATAAAGCATATGTTGTACAGATCTCTTTTAAAACACGTTCTAATTGCATTATGATAAAGGTTACATGCATGAGTGCTAAAGAAATTCTCCTGAGATACCATAAAGAAAAAAAAAAAGCAGTTTCTTTGTAAACAGAAACGCATTAAGATTAGTAATGTGTATGTTGTGTCTTTCGGCTTTTCCCGGTTAGGGGTCACCACAGCGGAACTCCAGTCCGCCAATGATTGGCAGTAGATTTTTACATGCCGAGTTGCCAGCCCTGACGCACAACCTTCAACGAAGGTATGCCCATTCATGCATGTCTCCACACAGATGACGCTCTAGCTGAGAATCGAACAGGACAACGTCTTACTGTGAGGCAACAGCGCTACCGCAGCACCACAACTGCAGTAAATAAGATGTATATTTGACTTAAAAGTCATAGAAAAGCATACCTTGCAAATCCCTATCATTGTAGAAACATGAGTTTGCTATGAGATAGCCAGTGTGGTTTTATAAGTTCAGAATTAGTGTTCTTAGAAGACCAACATTTTGTTAGAGTAAGATGGTATCACATTGAGTCATATGCACTCAGATGTAGAATCTCACTTTATCAAGATGTTGTACTAATATGTTTTTCCTTAAAACACTGATGGAGTGTTCCTGCAGTATCACCTTTGAGCATCCATTAATTAAGGAGAGCATATAATTTATATGTTTTATTTACTGAAGGTGTATTTCATGATCCATAGATTTGACATTTTGCATCACTTGGTTACCCTTGTTGTTTTACTTCTCTTTTAACAATTCCCATATCAATAGAGAGGCTCACATACATCTACATTTCTGGATCCCTAAAAGGTCAGCATTCCTCATGGCTGCAAAAGAGATAACATATTTGTGTGTTCAGTTGTGGATTGTAAGGAGAAATAGCGTCAGGATGGATTTCGTTAATTTTAGTATGCGTGTCTATAACTCTTTGATGTAAAAAAAAAAAAAAAAAAGACTCAGAAGCTTTTCCAAGCCATAAAATACACTGAGGTAGAACATAAAAGTTTTGCTATAAACCATAGGTAACAGGCACACATTTCACTTATTAAGTACCTTTCAATGCTTGTGAATAAAACACATGCAAATTGTTGTTCCACTAAAAAGTTGGGAGCAAGTGACAAACTGTTAAATTTAGTTATGCTGCAGGTAAAAGACACTAGAGGTTGGATTTAGGACACAAACATGTTTCTATCTCCTACCATACCACATGCATGTGAAGTATCTTCTAACACTGTGCATTATAGTCTGTGTTGAGAATTTTGTCTGTTATATGAGTATAAGTAGCAGCTGTCTATGAAGATTTGGAATATTAATATGTTAAATATGTTAACATTAGTTTGGTGAAACACTGCAAAATCAGTTTTGCAGCTGTAATTCACCAACCTTATCCCAGTACTAATGCATGCTTGCACTAAGTGCTTTAATCAATACTTTCACACTTGTAAGGTTCATTCTGAAAATTAAAGTTAACAAAGTTGTGCTTACATGTATTTTACATTTTTACATGACAATGTAAACACATATTTCAAGTTCAGGATATATTACGCAGTATATGTTCAAAATGGGTGATACAATACTCTCTTAACATCACTTTTCTCTCCAAGGCTTGGATATAACAAACCTACTTGCAGGTGCAACAGTTCATTCTATGTCATTACCTAGTGATATATTAAAGCTATTGCATTTAAGTAGGATGGTAAGGTACAAATAGAGGAAAATATGTATTGGTAAATTACATGATAATAAATCTAACCGTCTCTGATCTATTCCTATTCAATTACATGCCAGATACCTTTCTGACCTCATAAATATGAGGTATTATTCTAATGGAAGCCACTAGATCATCTGATATGAGGACTAAATAAACAAATGTTCAAGTAAATATAAAATCAAATGTCTCTCCCAGAACACAGACATAGCAACACAACAATGCAAATGAAAGCAGACACAGCAAATGCGATAAGACTGCAAATTGCTTTTTTTTCCTTCCATTTCAAGAATTTAGAAAACAAAAACTATTTTCATCAATGATGCCGTTGTCAGCTGTGAATAAAGGCAAATCCACCAATTCATTTAAATACCCAGTAGTGTTCAAGCAACCAGCACAAATTAAAATGAACAAACAGTATCTGGCCTTGAAATAAATGTTTTGGCAAATGGCATTAAGCCATTCAAACTATAATACATGTACAATAAAAAAATAATAATACATGTCAGGCCAATCATATATTCAGATCTTATTGTATTATGTTACCATGTCCATGTTTAATAAACATAGGTAAATAAGAGACATTGCTACAGTGCCAAGCATGCGAGAGAATATAACTATGTACACACACGCATATGCACACACACACACACACACATATATATATATATGTGTATATATATATATATATATATATATATATATATATATATATATACCTGTATATGTTTACAAGGTGCTGTTAATTTAATTGAATATCATATTGCAGACAAAGAAATCAGTACACCACATTTATTGATTTATTGGACAGTCGTCACTGAAAAGTAATTTTGTGGAATAACAGTTCATAGCAAACTATAGAGGTCTGTATACAATCATTGCTGCTGCGGTTGCACTTGTGTTCAGGCAGTGTTTCACTCTGTGTATTTTTTTTTAATTAGAACATGTTGGTTGGTAAGAGATAGCATATTTAAGTAAAACTGATTTGTATCCCACATGGGGAGGGGGTGAAGGGGGGCTTGCCCACTGCAAAAAAATACTTTCTCAGTTTCATTTGCACTATATGAAGTTTTTGTTGTTGTTGTTGTTGTTTTTGTTTATGAATTGTTGTTTCCATGAAATCAATCTGCAGTGAAATGACTGCTCAGTGAATTTGTCACACTGATTACTCTTTCAGTGATATAGTATTCTATGGAAAGGCATATAAGTGTCTATATATATATATATATATATATATATATATATATAGATCTACTTCAGTAGATCAAACTTTTAAATGTTTGAACCTCATATGGCCAAAAACAAAACAAAACTAAACGTTCGATCTACTGAAGGGGACCCATATATATATATATATATATATATATATATATATATATATATATATATGGATTCCATACATTTGTTTGAGTTACATTTAGTCGAAAATGATACCAGGCATTGCAGTTCACTGAAAGCTCACTTGGTTGAAGTTCATTTGGCCGAAAATGGAATATAGCCCCTGCCCCACTGCAGTGCAACCCTGGAGTGAGAATATTAAATAAGGGGGGGTGTGGGGGGCACAGCACATAATTTTAATGTATTCACTATTATAAGAAGGTATGTCCATTAGAAATGCATTAATATATATATATCTTTAGTAGAAACTATTAGCATAATGTGGGGGGCTACGCCCCCCATACCCCCCAATGTGGGGGGCTGTGCCCCCCACACCCCACACCCCTTATTTAATATTCTCACTCCAGGGTTGCACTGCAGTGGGGCAGGGGCTATATTCCATTTTCGACCAAATGAACTTCGACCAAGTGAGCTTTCAGTCAAGTGAGCTTTCAGTGAAGTGAAAAGCCTGGAATCATTTTCTACTAAGTGTAATTTGACCAAATGTATGGAATCCATATATATATATATATATATATATATATATATATATATATATAATGTGTTCTGATGAACATTTATATAAGTGACTTTTAGTGGCTATTACAAACCTAACACCTCAAAAACTGGAATCATCATATGCTTTTAAAAAGATTAATTTAATCCAGTGGAAAATAATGCTAGTGTTAACAATGAAATGGCACTCTTTTCTCTCTAACAGTTAATGCGAGTCATTGCTGTTATCACTTTTATATTTCAAATGGCCACTAAATCCACTTGTATGACAGTCACTTGTCATTATACTAGTTATATATATAGTTTGCATATCCCCCTAGCATGCTCTATTTGTTCAGTAGCTCTCAAAATTAAATCTTCACTGCCTCTCATAAGGTGGAACAACTGGGCAAAAATGTGGAAAACTTACAGCTTACTAAAAGCTTTAACTAGGAAGCCCACATGATGGCTAAAATGAGTTGCTTTATACTTATAAAAAATTGGTTTTCATCAGTTAATTTGATTCTGCGTTATTCACCGTGGTTTTTAGTTATAAAAGCTCTTAATACTGAATGCATGACAGACCCTTTTTATTGTGGATGCAATGAACATGAACTTTTTAGGACCCAAAATGAGTAATATTCCTCATTACACATGAAAGGTCTGATTTATTCCTCTTTCTTAGCCCCGCATAAAAGTCATACTGAGACATTTTTTTTCTGTATTCAACTAATCTCTAGTTGTGTGTCTCAGCAAATGATCCAGATTAAAATGTACGTGGAATGTTGCTCATTTATGCAGGTAGCTACCCCTTTAGTTAGCCCCACCCTCCTAGGAAGCTGACATTGCCAATAGATTCCCTGAATCCTGTAGCAGAATGCAGACTCTGAGACTCATACACTCCCACCTCCAATGGCTGAGTCAGCCAACTGTAGACACTTCTTTTTCCATTTCACTGTAATGTCTTCAGGTCTAGTCTAATAATATAGTCCATGTCAGGTAGATTCAAGTCAAAGCTCCATCCATCTTTGCCTTATAACCAGTGCAAGCTTCCTAATCTGCAAATTAGTATTAAGCTGTCTTGCTTAGAGGTTTATTGTCTTTATTGTCACATGGGTATGGAATTTAAGATCCGCTTTTTACACCTCTTGTTGTCTCATCTATGGCATGTTTTCCTTTGCTCGATTATCTCCTGAAAACCTTAGCTGGGAACATAAGTTTGCTAGTATAAAATTGTACTGTACAGTAACAATCTGTACCTGTTTTACCAGACATTGTTTAGACAATGGAATGCATGCTTAAAAGGCATCATATCCCACTTCTAAATGACTGGAAATTAACCAGTAATATTATAGTAAAAGCTTAATATACTAGTCAATTATCTCAATGTTTTACATATGGAGAAGCATTTATTAATTTACTTCCATTTGTTAACCAGGATAATCTATCTGATCTATGCATAACTTTTTATGGTGGAAAAAGGCAAACAAAAATAGCAATGGCTCTAGGTTGTCTAGAATAAATACAAAGAGAAAAATCACTCCATGCACATTACAGAGGATTTTTTTGTGCCTAAACCAATGTCAGCCTTCAGAATATTATGTTATGTGAATTTATCAGAAAAAATACATAACAAGCACTACAAAGCAAATGCAAATGTGTACAAGTGCATCAGCATTCATATGTAGAAACACACACACATAGGTACGTGCACGCAGTCATACATATGCTCATGCATAAATACACACATACACTATTACATACAAATACACACACATAGATATATTGAGACAGATACACAGACGGATATATGCACATTCAGAATAGTGCTGTGACGTACATTTCTCCAGGTATTACAAACTGCAGAGCAAAATTAATATATGATTGTGTCAAACTAAAGCAAACCACCTATGATTCAAGGTATTCAAATGCCCTTTTTAACTAAAAAATTGCTTTTTTTCTAAAGATTTGATTAATATTCATTGTTGCATTTACTGAAATGTTCTTACTGCTACTCCTAACCTAACAGACATAATTATGTTTAGTGTTCTTTTCCAGTTAATATAAAAAAATCAGTTTTGGGTTAATGTGACAGTCTGTAATGCTATGCAGTCTAAAGAATAATTTCTGTGGAGAAATTGTCCTTTATTCCTGGCAAGTTATTTTTTAAAAACTTGAGTAGTTTGGTCACTGGAAGAATTAATCTGAATAGCAGGTGGATGTAATCCAGCTGCCTTTGTATACTTGTCTGTATGTAGATAGATAGATAGATAGATAGACAGACAGACAGGTGTGTGTGTGTGTGTGTGTGTGTGTGTGTGTGTGTGTGTGTGTGTGTGTGTGTGTTTGTATATATATCAAATGCACGTAGTATGTTAAGTAATACAACTTAGTTAAGTATTCCAAAATAATTCAAGTCAAAAGCAGAACATTAGTATTATCTCAGCAGATATTACATTGTTTGTATTTCCTTTTAGCAAAAAAGTATGCCAGGAGAAAAAATATATAAGCCCCCACGCTTAGCATTCTCAGAAGCATGAAACATGTGCCTAATGTTTATTGCTGGCTTCCCCTCTGAGGTACATTAGATGGATGTTTATCTGCAGGGCTTGTACTAAATGGCATGCGCACCCATCAACAGATGGCAGAAATGCAGTGATTGATGGGTAATGGAAGCCGCCCATTATGTGAGATGTTTCTCTGGAACTATTTGGGCAGAGTTTTATGACAGCTGCATAGTAAATGGAGCATTATCAGTTTATTATAACTTTTGTTTAGAATTGCCATGTTTCCCTGTAGGCTTTATGCCATAAAGAACACATTGACTCATACATTTAATGTGCAAAAGGCACATTTTCACTCAGAATAAAACAGAAAGCACTAATAAACAACACTGTGCAAATATGCTGGATGCTTAAAAGATATAATTTTCCATTTTGTTTAGAAAAATAAAAATTGCTTAAGACATAAAAACTACTCATGTTTTACAGTGTATTGTTTGTCACAAATTTCAAACCATCTTTTGGCTGTGTTTTTTTCAGGAAAATTATTTTTTTTTTTACTACTGATATTGAACCAAAGACTCAGACAACAGATCTAAGGTTTATCAGGTGATGCTGCAGGGAAGCAGTTCTAAATTCTGAGACGTCTATGTGCAAGTCCTAGAAAAGCAGGACCGACATTGCAAAAATGGGTGCTTCCATACACCAAGTCCAAGATCATTATCTCCGTAATCTTCTTTGACGTGTCATTACTCTAAAAACTACATATAATTAGTAAAATATTCTAAGGAAATAATACTTCAGCAGGAAGCATTGGTATGCCATTCCCAGTTCAGAAGAAAAATCAGACAGGCTGTCAGCATACCATAGTAGGAGGGTGACTGTAAACTAGTCTTACATGTCTCCCATCCCTGATTTCATAACTGGCAGGTCTTGTTGTTGTTGTAATCCCCTCAACCCCCCCCCCCAAAAAAATGCTACTGCTTAGCTATTGTGTTTATTTGAATCACGAAATATCACCCATTACTTTTGCTGAAAGACAGTTATTGCATTTATGACTGCATTCTTTTTGTCATATAAACAAATCATCCACAACTCTCTGTGCCCTACCAACAGCTTTGCTAGTAGGGTGTAAATGAATACATATTTTGAATTAAACATGATCAATAAATTATGCAGATGTTTTGTAAATGTAGATTTTACCATTGAATTGCTTTTGACAATGCAGCATTTTATACTCTAAAGTATGACAGTTGAAAGTTCAGATTTTAATTTAGTCCATGTTTTAGTATGCCAAAAGGTGAGTTTTATTTTATTTCTTTTTTTTTTTTTGCACATTTTCATTTCCCTCTGACATTAATCTTTGAATTAGAATGTATAGAGACTGAGTGTGAAAGAAAAGCACAACCTGCAGAAACAACAGTTTTGTAATGTTTAGCAATTGTTTGTTGCTTTGGCTGTGAAAGGTAATGTGTGTGAAGTGCTTTCTTAGCATCATAGGACAATGCTAGGCTAATGACCCTAAATGAGGCTTTTAAACTTAGCTATATTTTCCAGAAATATTATAAGGGTATTGGTTCCTTAGGTTTTATGAAGGTATAGAAAGCATGATAAATTTACAAAATTCCTTTCTCTAACAGAGACATAGGTGGCACACTTGGGTTAAATTTACAATTCCCCTTCCACTGATCCAAGTGTTGCTTGAATAAGCCCAGGGAATCATTTTGTTTGACGTGAATGGGAAGCCTGTTCTAGAGAAGATGCAGTCTCAAAGATACATGTCTGTCCCTCCTGAATGTCCTATTTACGTTGCAGGTGAGGTTTAGGTCTTCAGATCTGGTGCCACTGATGGCATATGTTTTGCAGATGTGTAACAGGTTCATTAAAGCATGATCAGAGAATACTTTGTAGGCCAGGTGAAGGTTGCTATCACAGCTTGATTTCAAAGGGTTTAGCTAATTGCCCTTTCACAATTTTTCTTGTGCATACTATCCAAAGTCATGTAGATGTCTCCTATGTATATCCATACACCCAAACACACACTTAAGATTACTACAGGAAAATGGTCCCCCTGAACCACCTTACTCATGTGTGCTAACCCTAACCCCATATCTGCCCTTATCTCCAACTCTACACTTTACATTAGTAAAACCCTTTTCTTTAACAGTACCACTACACAAGACAAAAGATCATAGAATGGACACAGCAGACATGCAAACCAGTAAATCAGTCACTTTAGCTAACCCTTATTCCAACCTTAAACTGTGCACAATCGCATGAACGCCTAACCCCTATAATATTTTCAAATATTCATCTTCCTGCACACACTTACTTACCTACACTATAGAAATAAGTATTCAGACATCTGACCATTACTCATATGACAAGTCAGTCATCTGTGCATAGTCTTTTTACATCCACCATAACTTCTCAGTCAAATGTGCTTTTCATATTTTTAATTGTAAACATCTTTAATATTCAGTTTGGCAATATTGAAGGTTTTCCTTGCAATATTTGATGCATGTTTATCAAATAAGAGTGCACTGTTTACAAAAGTGCCAAGGTATCTAGTAACAGCATTGATTATAAAGAGGGCATCATTTTATCTAATAAGTGCAAGGGCATTCATCTTTCACAAAGTGTTTTTTGCTACACTTTCCTGCATTGAGTATGAGTCCATGGTCATGACAGCAGGTACTAGTATAATTCAGACACTCGTACAAGATATGCGAATCAGTAAGAAAGTTAGTGACGCTGAGTTTACACTCATCAGAACTTTGTCAGCTATAGACCATTGGCATGAGTTTGACATCAGATAAATATATCCTGAAGCACAGCACAAAAACTTAACTTCCTCTGAAATCCACAAAAAGTAAAAAGGTACTGGAAAAGCACACAGCTTTATTTAATACACCTCAAAGTAAGCACTTTTGTCTCTCTGTCTTAATGCCAGAGACTTTTTCAGACTGAGGCAATATTACCAATGCACATTATAAATACACAACTAAAATCAAATAATTAAAAACATGCAATACTTAATTGCTCAGTGTTTTAACCCCTTCCTTTTTAGGAACATTACAAAGTCCTCCCTATTATTCAAGCCAGGTGGAAAACATGCATTTAATTTTACATGCCAACAGTATCCAATCCATCCTAGCTCATCTTCAATGTCAAATAAATTCTGTGCATTTAAGATTTCCAATACTATGAACTTAACTTCTACTTTACAAGTTCCACTTTTATAATGCTTACTTAATGATTTTCAAATTTCTTAGTTTTCCTTTTGTGCAAGATATCATTTAATTTAATATTTTTTCTTGAATACAACACATTTTACTATTGAAATTATCAACTAAAGTAATTTCTTTAGCTCTAGTAAAATTAGAGTGAATTTTATTATTCAGTTCATTAATAGTGGTATTATTAATAGTTACCAACAGTTCCATATATTGGGGGCTTTTTGGAGCTTGTCCAGAAATAACTAAAATTATAGGAGAAAAAAAATTTACACAGAAGAGGGCCAAATGTTATAAAATTTTTTTTCAAGGAAAATTAAATAGACTTAAGAAACCATCTGAAAGGAGGGGGATGGTTAAATGCTATGATTGTAATATGTGTCATTTTTTTGTATACAGTGTCTAAAGAGGTAGTGGTAGGTAATAAAATCAGGATAAAAGGTTTGTATACTTGTAAATCTAAAAATGTAGTTTATCTGGCCTTCTGTGTGTCCTGTAAATCATATTATGTAGGAAGAACTATACGTGAACTAAACAGACGGTTTTATGAACATAAAAATGCAATACAGAATGGTGATGATAAGAATGCATTAAGTAAGCATTATAAAAGTGGAACTTGTAAAGTAGAAGTTAAGTTCATAATCTTGGAAGCCTTAAATAATGCATAGAATTTAAAAATGAAGATGAGCTGGGATGGATTGAATACTGTTGGCAGGTAAAATTAAATGCATGTTTTCCACTTGGCTTGAATAATAGGGAGGACTTTGTAATGTTCCTATAAAGGAAGGGGTTAAAACACTGAGCAATTAAGTATCATGTGTTTTTAATTATGTGATTTTAGTTGTGTATTTAAAATGTTTATTGATATTATTGCCTTAGTCTGAAGAAGTCTCTGGCATTAAGACAGAGAGACAAAAGCACTTACTTAGAGGTATTTTAAACAAAGCTGTGTGTTTTTCTAGTACCGTGTTACTTTTTGTGGATTATCAGATAAATATATGCAAAAGTGGGGGTACAATACAGAAGCCTTTGCGACAATGTTGGTGACATGTTTCTTAGGGGATAGTATGTCACTGATCCTTACTATGCTGGTTCAGTCTATGAGCCAGTTTGTTAACCTATTGCTTATGCTTAAGCCACTGATCTTTTGAGAATGCCCAATAAAACAATGGGTAGATTGGAACTCAGCACGAGAAAGCTCAATTTTAATTAATTTGGCATTCATATATTTATAGAACCATTATCATCAGTGGGAACAGTCATTAATAACAGTGAATGACTTACAGAGTCAAAAGCTTTGTAGAGGTTTATGAAAACCACTGCTTTGAAGTTTCCAAAATTCACTGAATAGTAGATTGCATCTGTCAAAGTGAATAAAGCATTTTTTCTGCTGTTATCATATAGAATTTTTGGCGAAAGATAACAATAATGCAGTGTGTCTAAATAAGTATGGATTGAAGTTTGAGGGGAATCAGGATGGCATTGGGAACTTTCTTAAGTTCTGGAAACATAACAGTAGAGAATAACTTGTAAATGATATAATGATATAAAATGTCAAGAAAAGTACCAAACACCTTGCTAAAGTTGGAAAACAGACCATCTGACCAAGGCTTTCCATAGTTCGTAATATTCCTGGAACTCACCATTATGTTGATGTCATATAAGGTAAATTATTTAAACTGGGAATTAGTTAAAAAAACTAAAATGACCTCTTTTAAAGTGCTAGGTTCAGGTTGTAGAGGATTACTAGTTGGAGAGGCAGAAAAGTGAACCTTGGAAATGCTCTCAGCATTATATTTACATTAGTGGTTAGTTTGGCATTCATTACAAGTAAATTGGGGTGTGATGAGTTAGATCTACCTGTTCATTTGCTTCCAGAAAGTTTTATGACTTGTGTTTAAAGCTTCCTGATATTTCATCAGGGTGGAAGTTTTTATTTTCTTTGCCAAACATTTGCATTCCTTTCTTAGAGAAAAGTAATGCTTATAGTATGGAGGAAGTTCGCTGCATATGTCCACTACAGTTCAAGACCATGAACCTTTACAAAGTTTGCAAGGATGGATGAATAACCACTTTTATTACTCTGAGGTAGCCAGTGTTCTGGTTTAATGACTAAACTATGGACTACAACAATATTTAGTCATTGATGAAATCTTTCTGTTCCTATAAAAATGTGAATTTGCAGTCTAGGCTCTATAAACTTAGGAGGTGATCAAATTTGGATTGTTCATAATGGTTTTACATCAAACTTATGTACATTGATTGCCTCATGTATGAGGGTTTGAAGCTGAGGTATTCTATGGCAGATGGCACAGAAATGTACTACAATCATAATAAGAACCATTCATTGACATACATGTACACCACATCATAATTCATTATATAAAAGTAATATATGAGGCTTGATTATAAGGCAGCCTATTTCTCCTGTTGTTACATCTGTTAAAGATGCATATTTGGATCTTGTCTGTCATTCACTGAATGGGGCTTCAGCAAGTTTGCAGCTTCAGTAATAATTAAAGACCCTTTTTGAATTGACCCAGCTTCATTATTTTGACCCTTCTCTAACTTTTAACAGCTATTTAAGGAAGATTTATCTTCTCCAAATTAAGCCTGCTTTGGATGCATATTATTGTGCATACCACACTGTAATTTTCATAAGGAAGAGTTTTTGACATCGAACTCTGTTGCAGTCATCCACTCAGCCATGCTGTTCTTAGTGGTTTTTAAATATGTGCAGTATAGCATTTGTATTTACTAGGAAAGCTTTTACATCAGCTCCCTGTGAGTTGCTAGGTATATTTTTGCAGACAATCTGTGTGCAGGTAGGAGAACTCTTTCCCAACTGGCCTCCAGCCAGTATGACATTGCTCCAGCTTGAGAGCTCCTTAGAATTTACCTTTTGCTGGACTAATTTTGTTATATTCACGTCAACAAAATTATGTTGTTCTGAACTGTATGACTTGGCTAATGTGCATTATACTCTAATCCTATAAGCTTTGAGACATCTTGCCTGGAATTCCTGATGCCTGTAACTGTCAACCTTCACTGAGTATGGAATGTTTGCCAGTGTTTTAGTAGAAACCTAAATTATTCCAGTCCTAAATAAAAGAAAAAGAAATCTCTTCATTTTAACAATCTAGAAGACCAAGGACTCTCAAAAGCCTGATGCTGTATTACTTATCTTATGATGCGCAACCAGTCAGGCATTATGTTTTGTGCATATACATTTGATAACAGATGGTACCTGCTCTACAAACTCTGACTTAATGCAGACATCTTTGTCCCTTGCCCTTTTGCTGTTTGGCATTGTTTCTATTGGTTGTTCTTTTAATGACAAAATATTAATAAACAATGCTGTCACTTCTAAGGTCTGGTAATCGTTATGTTGCTGATAAACATTTCTATCAAACACATGCACATACATAAAATCTCGCTCTCTCACACATACACACACACACACACACACACACACACACACACACACACACACACACACACACACACACACACACACTTATGAATCTATAAACGCACTTAACAAAAATATATATATAAATATTGTAGAGAACCACAAGACACAAAGGATACGATAAGTAACATATGTAAAAGGCTTTAAAATGGATTCCAACCCAATCCCCTCCCACCTCCAGTTAGTTTTCTGCATCATCAAAAAACATCAGGGATATAATGCAAAGAAAGATAAATGGTATAAAGGGGTAAATTTATTTGAATCTTGTACCTTTGCCACAAGAAACCTAATCATCAACCCTCTGCACTAATAAGTTAGTGTTGCAGAATTTTTTAACATATAATGAGGATCATTGGCATTGTTCAAAGCCTGCAATATTTTGTGACTTATGAGAGAGAATGATATGGGACATTAAGCGTAGCTCTCAACTTTGTAGTACAAGAAATCAAGACAAAGCCAAAATTAATGGTTAGACAAACTCAGAGATGTATTGTAATTATTCCTCCTAAATTATTCCTCAAAACCTAGGCTGTCACAATTTTAACAGCTTTTGCAGTACCATGCATTACTGAAAGAAGGCATTAATGACTATAAATTCAACCATGATTCCAAATGCAAGAAAAAGGAGACATTGGGGATGTTCTGACAACATATGGATAGGAATGGAGCATGTGGTGTGTGTGCATTTGTGTGTGTGTGTGTGTGCGTTTGTGTGTGTGTGTGTGTGTGTGTGTGTGTGTGTGTGTGTGTGTGTGTGTGTGCACGTGCGCACGTGTGTGTGTGTGTGTGTGTGTGTGTGTGTGTGTGTGTGTGTGTGTGTGTGTGTGTGTGTGTGTGTGTGTGTGTGTGTGCGTGAGTTTTTGAATGTGTATTGTCTGTAGGAGTGAATGGGGGAGGCACCTGTTCTAACAATGCATCAGCTATTACTGTTAACTATCTGTGAGATAAATATGTATTCACATATATAGTAAAACATGTATTCATATATGTATTAGCATTATGCTTGCTGCATTAGAAGCCTAAAAGGGTTAACACATTTATTCTGCTACAGGCTTGAAAATAATTGAATGTACTTTCTGACTTTGCTTCTTGTCAGCTCAGTGAATGACCTTGTTCATACACAGAGAAACAGATGATTGTGCTAACGTTAGGAAAAGGAACAATACAGTATTCTGAAATGTTACTAGACTTAAGCAAATAACCTTGTTCATACTGCAGCTGTAGATAAGATTATAGGCTGAAATCAGAATATGCTTTGTGCTCAAAGTAGGAAAGAATCACTAATTGCAACACTGAAATATGAGTGAATTGTTACAGACCGGCAGTTAGCGAGGCCACGTTGATATCTTAGGCAATTTTCACATGGGAAGTTTATACTTGCTATAGTAAACACCTGTCTTAGAACAATGCTAAGAGTTGTATTTTATTACGTCAGCTTAGAGGGCAATGGCTTACAAAACAGTATAATAATGAAGTATTTCCTGTATAATGTCAGACAAACTTCTGAAATGCATTTTTGTCTCCTTGTACAAGAATAAAGGAACCTTAACTGAACCTTGGCTGCATTGATCTTTGATTTTTCCTTTAACACCATCACAGGAAAGTGCTGATCTGAACTCATCAAGGACACACAAATTATCCAATAATGAAGTCTTTCCTCATTGTGGCTAATGTGTCTCTGAATCAGAAAATAGAGCATTATTCAAACAGGTCTGTTTTACCGCAGATGTTAACGTGAATAGTAGGGTCCTTTCCTCACTCCTGCATAAGTATTCATTGTATTTGTCAAAATATTACATTTTGTAGGTGTTGTATTAGCCTTTATTTAACATTTTCCTATTTTACATTTCAAGGACAGTCCTCAACAAGCAGTCTCCAAAAATTACCAAAAGACGTAGTTCACACGAATAATAATACTATTTATTCACATACACCAAGGATTTAGAACTTTTGTTTCCCAACATGAAACTTCATCAGAATCATTTTACATAACACCCTGTCACAAATTTAAAGCCTAAAAACACTTTCCCATTGGTTCGTAAATGACATCACCCAATATATTAGCCCCTTTGTAAACCATAATCTTGATTTTTCATCTATAAGACATATTAAATCACATCGAAAAACACTAAAAACCCTTTAATGTCATATTATTTCATACTAAGTTCTTATAACTTGTAGTTTATAATTTATTTGCCCTTTAATTTCAGGGCAGGGGTCAATGACACATGCTCATTTAGCCCTGGGTATATACTGGCAACCAGACGTAATTGCCATATTAATTTCCGATATTCTAGCCTGGATCCCCAGTCCCCACCTCTTTCTAATGGTTTAACTGTTTCTAAAATCCAAAACTTAAAATCCTCTTTAGCACACCTGTTAACATGTCGAAATAGGGCATTTGTTTCTTTTTTTCTACTTATTTCATACATTCATACATGTGTTCGTAAATTCTTTGTCTTAGAATACATTCCGTCTTACCCACATAGAATGCCCAACAGAATGTAATATGCCAAATATACTACACCCTTATTCAAGCAGTTGTAATGTCCTAATGCCCCACATTTAATAGGGAGGACAGGTAGTTGTATTTCTTCTCTGTTGGCTATAAACATACATTGTGAGCATCTACCGCATTTAAAAGTTCCTTCCTTCCTGAACCCCCATATTTATTGGTCCTCTCTCAAGCAACTCTTTCAAATTAAAATTTCTCCGAAAGCTAAACTTTAATGGCCTGTTGAACACATCTACCCTGTTTGGCATGCTACCAAACAACTCCCAATATTTGTTCATAATATTCTGAATCTATTTTGTATCCTGGTTATACAGTATGTTAACACTAAATAAGGTTGAGAGAGGACCAATAAATATACCCCATATAACAAATATTATAAATAAATATACCCAAGCGTAGTCCTGCACGGAAGCACCCGTATAAGAGGAGAATGGCAGAGTGCCATGCATATTAATGAAGGCATGCTGACTGACCTCTCAGGCTTACATAAAGTGTTTACAAGTGCAGGGGGCATATCTAATAGCAGAGCTCTCAGAATAAACATGCCTCTGCAATGTTGAACAGCAGAAAGTGGAAATAAATGAGCGAGACCGCTCATAGGTGTCCACATATTCCCACCAACAGTCCACCATGTGTACAACAGCAACAGGACATAACAATCAAAAGAAGAAACCCCTTTATTGTTTTTTTTTAAACTCCCAGTACAGCTAACCATAGGTGTATGGGTGTGCCCATCACTTAGCTACGGTTACAGCTTAAAAGGCTGAAGAGGATAACAAGGAAGATATATGCAAATGAAACAGCACAACAATACTGTAGTGGGCAGAGCATTTGCCTAACGAGCAGGCATTCCCAGTTTGAGTCTCACTGCAGCACAGTCTATTTTACATGGCAAAGCATGGTATAACCAATATTTGTATTGCAAAACCCATTAAATAACATATATTTATGAACTAGAATACTGCAAGAAATATCATAATAATATCAGTATCATAATGAATAAGGCAGCAGTAAGCAGGTGAAAGCACAGATAAGCAGTAGTAAGCATATGTAAACACTAGTAAGCATGTTTAAGTGCATTTGCGCAGGGGTAAGCACTGCCTACACAGATTAAGCAAAGGAGAAGCTAACTGGGTATAAGAAACTGTGACCAGAGGTTAGCAGTGCTTACCTCTGTGCAAACCTGTGCACAACTGCTTTAAAGTGCCTTAATCACTCTGTATCCAACAGCTGGTGTTCTGCCTAGTAACAAAATAAACAGCCTCTGCAAGGCTCGAACCCAGGACCATGTACACCATGCACAAAATGATTTACCATTAAGCCATGCCAGATATGCATACATCCTCTGTTTTCAGAAACATAACAGCCAGCCCAGTCATCATACCTCTCAAACATACTGAATTCCTCTGTATTTACCGGTTTTGAGGGCAAATTATTGGGATGCCACAAATTTCAGAGTGGCCCCCTTAATTTCTGAATTTTTTTTTTTTTTTTTTTTTTTTTTTTTTTAGCAGTTTACTACTTTAAATTTATGGCTGATGTCACCATGCATCACCATCAGCCTACAGGGGCATGCGTACCATGAAGATATTAGCTACTGCCAGTTGGACGGAAAAAGGAAACAGCAATGGCGGCAGAGATGTGCATAAGCTTTAGTCTGCCCAGCCGCTCCTCCAAGTAAGAAAATTTAACAGTGTAATTTATTTAAGTCCGTTTCAGTTGATAATGTACCTGCTCATTAAGTAGGGGGAAGTGTGGGAGTGTGTGTGATTTATTTTAAATGCTGCTGAGCAGGAAAGTTTGCTGTTGAGCCGTTTCTGCTTAACTGTAAACTGGATTGCATTCATAAGTCTGTAGCAGCCATATTTCTTTATTTTAAATGCTGCTGAGCTGGGCCATTTCTGTGCAAGTTCTGCCATTTCTGCTTAAGTTCCCGAGCAGGAAAGCTATTATTAGTGTGCCTCTGCTTAACTTAGTTTAACTGTGTGCTTCTGCTTAAGAGCTGGAAAGCTTTCGGTTTAACTGGGCAAGTTCAAGTTTTATCTGCCATTTCTGCTAAGAGCTCTCTGTGGTTTTAACTTAGTTTAATTGCTGGAAAGCCTTCAGTTTAACTGTGCAAGCTTAAAGTTCAGGAAGTTTGAGTTTTATCTGCCTTTTCTGCGTGTGTGTGTTTTAATTTAGTTTAACCGTGCTGAAGTCCTGAGCTGAATAATGCCATTTCTGCTTAAGTTCCCATTAAAAGTGAGTAAGTTCCCGAGAAGCCATTTCTGCTTGTGTTTTAACAGATTAACTGGGCAGGTTTCTGAACTGAATTCTGTGCCGACGTTCATGTTTTATCTGCTGTTTCTGCTTTGCTTGAGTTTTAATAGTTTAACTGTGCAGATTCGCGAGTATATATATATATATATATATATATATATATATATATATATATATATATATATATATATATACATACACACACACACACACACACACACACACACACACACACACACACACACACACACACACACACACACACTCGTATACATCTATATAGATATATATAGAGCTATATATAGCTATATCAATGACTTGTAGCATTGCTGTTCAGCACAAAATGTATTCCCTTTTTGTACAGCTTCAGGTATTTCAGGCATCATACTCCAAACCCAGATTATGCCATATATACATAACTTCTTAACTGCCGTTATTTTAGCCATGTCAGACTAACTTGACATAAGTTTCTGTTTGCAGACCCAGGATGTTTTGTCTTATCAAATTGAACGAGTCTAATTTGAATCAACAAGATACAGATGATGTGGGGCTATTTGATTTGACCCACTGCAATGTACTCACAGAATGTAGCTGTCCCTTAACATTTTATACTGTAGGCTCTTACTGTAATTTTCAAAGTTCTCTTTGTTGTCTTTTAGGACCTCCATTTGGAATGCAGTTGGAGTGGCACAGGGTTACATTCTGGAAGATGATGTGATCGGACTTCAGGAGACATGATAAAATCACATCATACCTTAGATTACATTGAGATGTACACATACTTAACTTTGTTTGGTCACATAGGTGAAATCTGACTGACCAGACTTCAGAACAAGTGTGGAAATCACACCCTAATGCCTTTGCTTAGACTATGTTGAGATGTACTTGTTACTTGCTTTGTTTGGTCTCATGGGTGAAACCAAGCACACCATACTTCAGGTATGTATAAGGAAATAGCACCATAACATAGTAGCTTAGATTTATTTTGTAACTTATATTTTTTTTAATATTTTTGTTTTGTATCAATATTGTGCAGCAAAGTAAAGTGGCCCTGTTTTTGACATAGAGGCTTCTAATGTAAAACTCAAGTTATAAAAATAAAAAAGTGGACTGTTTCATATTCCATTAGAAATAATTTTTCAGAGGGCTTGTTTAATCACTTTCTTATTATTAGACTGGCTCTGTAATATGCAGAGATAAAGCCTTCACTTTATCTCAGGCAATACATATTCACGTATTGGGCCAGGTGCCAGAAGATCCTGGCAGGAGAGAGTACGATTCTCCTTCCAGTAGACAGGCAGAGGTAGCTTCTGGTTGACTGGTCACCACCATGTAATTTGGGGCTTGTGTAGCAGTGAAAATGGCCAAGGCTGAGGATGTGGACTTAGTGATCCTATGCTGGTAATGGTAGCCGTCATTAGAGGGTGGGTAGAAGTATTGCACATTACATGTTAATATTTGTGGTTTTCTAGCAAATTAGTGAGAATGACAACTGAATTCACTAATGATAGAAGACTGAAACTTAAATGGGTATATTTCAGGAAATGCATGGTAACACAGAAAAGTTGCTACTTGCTAGAATAAAATGTTTTAAGATTGTACAAGCAATGTTTACAATGTGTCTCTGGTTTTGGGCCTATGTCTACCCCCCAATAAATGTTTTATCCAGATTGATTAATCTTAAATTGTGCTGCATAGTTCCTCAGGAGGAGAGAAGTTTAGTGCTGCTTTTTGATGCAGAAGGCTGTGGGTTCTACTCGCACAGTATGTAAATGGATTACAGATACTGTATTGTGTTGTACTTTTAAATGGGGTGGATGCTGCAGTTCTGAGAATGTCATTTCTGACAGAGATACCTAGTAACTATGAACCTGTTCAGTTTGCCCCCATTCCCTATTGCAATATTACCTTATCATTTTTAATGTAACAGGCAATTTATTCCTCAAGGGCAACAGGCACTTTATTTGTAGATCAAACAATAAAATATAAAGTTGTTTGTTAGCGGCAACCTCTTCATTAGTTACAGATCTCTTTAATGTAGAATTAGATGAGTTTTACTTCTGCAGAGATTGTGCATATTTACTGATACTGGTGGATTGTAGAAGTTTAAGTAGACTTTTATGATAGAAATTTCTGAATTGAGTATTGTCATTATTGGTTCATGCTTACTGGAAAAATGTTAAAAACAATACATTTAAAATGCACTCTAACAAGTGTGCTGTATTATACAAGGAACATAATTTAATACAATTGGGAAGGTGTATCAAAGAAAACATGTATGTTTCATGTGCAAGGGGCCTATGATTTGAAAACAACCCAAATGTAATCTTTATCAGCCACTGGACAGATGCATTTTCTTTGAATGCGGATTTCAATGCTGTTTCAATGAATGAGTTTGAAGAGCAGGGGCAGAGACACTTTAATGCTAAGTCTGTTTTCACTGAGACCATATTGCTTTGTTTAGCAGATGTCTCAGTATTTGTACTATAAAATGTAAAATAAAGGTTTTAAATGAAATCCAAATCATTATAGAAGTAAAGCAGTATGTATACTACAGTGTTTATGGTAAATGGGGTAAAATAGCCAAGTAATGGGAAATTGGAATGGCTGCATGGGGACTCTGGGGTCATATTTGGATTCTCTCTTTCAGTTTGGGTTTCAAAGTTGGTATCCCACAATTCCATTGGAGTGAGCAGGGTTACATAATTATGTACGCAAATTTTATGTTAATCAGCGTACAGATTTGTATCTATTTTTCACTGGCCTTTGTCCAGATTCTTGATGTTTCCAGGTTGAGGGGTATGCCAGTCATGCAACAGTACAGAGAAAGTATACCTACATCTAGATGTATGTGTGTGTGTGCAAATATATTACTATCTAAATGGATACAACATATCTGTATATGTAGTTACATATATATATATATATATATATATATATATATATATATATATATATATATATATAAACATCCAGAAATATATACATATATATCTATACAAATATATGAACACATATACAAGCAAATGCCGACATCTACACATATATATGTCAACACCTATATGTCCACATATACACAGCAAGTTACATATATGTACACAGATATATATCTCCGTAGGTATATACGGACATAGTTATAAATTTGTAAGCAAATATATATACCCATATAGGTATATATGGCCAGACATCTGTAGATAGCAATGGTAGATCAACAGAAACATATATGCCCACATGCACCGTTAATGGGGTTGAAAGGCCCCAAACAATATACATCTTGTACGAACTGGCATACCCCCCCCCCAGCCAAACATGTCTGCCCTGCAATAAACTACCAAGTTAATTTTTTTGTAAGTGTTTCATTTAACTAGGGATTTAAATTAGTCTTCTTTTATGTTTCACATGTTTATATCACATTCCCCTCTCCCCCATCCACTAGGTCGGCTGACCAGTACAGGCCCAACCAACCCAGGCCATCCTCAACCCATACATTCATTACCCACAGTTCCACCCCCCCCCTCCGCTGCACACATGCAGCCATCACCCCTTCCCTGTTTACCGGCCAGTAGCTACCACACCACCACATATTGCCCACCCTCCACTCCTCCCCCCCTCGGGACTCATCATGTACGTTGTCCCAACCCAAGTATCCTAGATCTGCCACATGCTGTAGTCCATGTACATAGCCATGGGTACCTTTGCAGCCATGGTTTTAAAGGAAAGTATAATACCCAATTTTTGGGTTGTCCCACATGGGACGAATGTTTCCCTGGTAATAACAATAGACTTCACGTGTGACTTTGTTTACACTAAAGGTTTTATTTGTAGGTATTGCAAAGCATACGTGGCACACAAGGTTGCCCGGTATGCACACGTAACCTAATAGGAATGTCTAATTCAGATATATGGGAAACACACACAGGTTTAAGCCTGTTTGCGCAGGGGTAAGCACTGCCTACACAGGTTAACCAATTTAGAAGCTAATTGAGTGTAAGACACTGTAACAGGAAGTTAGCAGTGCTTACCTCAATACAAACCCGTGCAAACCCACTTACAACTGCTTTAAAGTGCCTTAAGCACTCTATATCCAACAGCTGGTGTTCTGCCCAGCAACAAACCAAACAACTCCTGCAAGGCTCAAACCCAGAACCCTGCATACCATAGACAAGAAGATTAACCACTAAGCCACCACAGATATACATAACCCTGATGTTTCCACAAACAAAGTATCCAGCAATACCAGTCAACATTACAGGACATGTAGCTAAATATGTAGATGTATATGTGTGTGTATATATATCCATAACTAAATAGATATATACCTCTCCCTCTCTGTAGTACATATGTATATGTATATAGACATACATATATATAAATACCCACATATAGATATATACATATGCAGACAACCATACATCCACAAGTCGTTAGATATATATATATATATATATATATATATATATATATATATATCTATATCTATATCTATATATATATATATATATATATATATATATATATATATATATATATGTGTGTGTGTGTGTGTGTGTGTGTGTGTGTGTGTGTGTGTGTGTGTGTGCATGTATATATATATATATATATATATATATATATATAGATATATATATATATATATATATATATATATATATACATATATATATATATATATATATATATATATACATATATATATATATATATATATATATATATATATAGATAGATAGATAT
Source organism: Protopterus annectens (assembly GCF_019279795.1). Classification (NCBI taxonomy): domain Eukaryota; kingdom Metazoa; phylum Chordata; order Ceratodontiformes; family Protopteridae; genus Protopterus; species Protopterus annectens. The sequence continues at coordinate 1,385,812,841 of NC_056745.1, forward strand.
GTGTGTGTGTGTGTGTGTGTGTGTGTGTGTGTGTGTGTGTGTGTGTGTGTGTGTGAGTGTGTGTATATACACAGATTTATATCTATGATATGATACAGCACATAAGAATGATATATGATCACAGGCACCGCCATTGGGGGTGAGGGGCCCATTCAACATATGTGTAACATGTACCATTACCCCCCAGCCAAACAGGGGAAACATACAAGCAAACACACAAACAAAGTAAACAATCCACTGCTCCCCAAACCACAGGCAGGATACAACCAGTGGGGGAAACACTGTGGACCTGCTAAGTCTAATCTAGAAACATAGACAGGAACATCCCTTGCGGGACAGCCCAAAAATTGCTGGATAATTGGAGTCCCGTCCATACAATGACTCATCAAGGCAGGGCGCATATGTACTCAAACGACAAGGTTGGGAAAGCCTGATGACCCATGGGTCAAGACAACGTATGAGATGAGTCCTAAGAAGTGGAGAGTGGGCAGTGTGTAGTGGTGTGGTTAGACCCGACCTGCACCCAGAGTGAGGATAAGTGCTGTAGAGGAGGGGGGGGGACTATTGGTATGAAATTATGGGTCGAGGCGTGCAGGTGTTGGCTGGAGCGGTTCTAATTGGACTGCCTTGTGGATGTAAGCAATAGTGTGAATTGGGCAGAGCTGTCTCCTAACGAGCATCCATTCCTGGTATGAATCCCACTGCAGCACAGTCTATTTTACATGGCAAAGTACGGTATAACCAGATGTGCTGTTGCAAAACCCACTAAATAACACCAAAGAACACATGGTCGCAACACCCCACTGTAAGCATGTAAGCCAATCTAATTGGCATCACAACTTATTATTGTTGTCCTCACGCCCACCCAGGGGTGTGAATGCCCAAATCTACCTCCAAATTCAGTGTATATGCACAGCTGTTGCTGAAGGAGAAATGGCTAGCTGTGGACCTTCCATTCAGCCTTCCTGCACATCCCTGGCTATTTCTCCTACTATCTTTCCCTCTTTGTGCCCCTTTAACACCACTTACCTATCAACCCCTTTTTCATTTCTATTAATGTTTAAAGTTACAGGTAAGTGACACCCTCTTCCCCAACTATATTGGCAGAATCTGGAACTCCCTACCAACATGTATTACCTCAGCTGTCCCAAAGGACACATGTAAATATCACTTGAAGGAACACCTCAAGCACACTTGGATCAGCACATGCTCACCACTTGGCTAAATCCCCCCCCCCACCTTACACTCTATACCCCTACATCAACTAGTGAAACCGACACCGCTTGTCCTGCCTTGCATATAAATCCCAACATCCTTCAAACCTTCCCTATTGCTCCCCTACCAATTATTCCAACAGCCTACTATACAGTTACAATGTCTCCCCCTCTACCTACCTACCTACTCCTTCACTATTCTTTTCTACTCTACCACACAGGTATGGAATAACTAAACCTAACCCGAATACCTGAGTGTAATGTATCCAGAACTGTTACACTGGAATCTAACTTCACCTTAAACTGACCTTTGTCAACAATCATATCTGACATGTAAACCTGACCTAAGCATGTGTAATACCGACATGTTAACATAAACTAAGTGTGAAGAATATGTTAGGTAGCTATGTTAAGTCCGTTACTCTCTATGAATGTAAACACCTCTGTATTACTTGTAATGAGTAGCTGGGGTTTACTGTGGAGCTCTACTCCCCGGGCCACCGCTGAAAATGGACAAGCATCCAGTCAGATTGTCCCGGTCAACAAATGTAAAATAAATACATAAAGTAGCATGGGGGTAAGCAAGAGTAAGCCTGTTTAGGTGGCAGTAAGCAATGCCCACACTGGTTAAGCAATGTAGAAGCTAACTCAGTGTAAGACACCATAACCAGAGGTCAGCAATGCTGACCTTGTGCAAACCAGCGCATACTCACTTACAATTGCTCAAAAGTAACTTAGTCACTCTGTAGCCAACAGCTCTCATCGTGCCCAGTAACAAAATAATCTGCACTCCCAGGTTGCAACCCACTGACCCTGCACACTATAGTCAAAGTGAGTTACCACTAAGCCATGGCAGATACACATACAACTGCTATCAAAAACATATCATCCAGCACAGTCATTCAACAATATAGGAAATATATGTAAGTATGTAGATTAATACCAGCAAACATGTGTACATTGCTCAATCACATTTATTCGAGCAGTCTATATATATTAAAGAACAGTGCCTGTCCAATCATACTGTGGGAACAGTAGTCTTGCATAATACTGAAGAGAAAAATAAAAAACAGTGCACGCCGTGAGGGCGTGTGGGCGTGCTTCATGCACAGAATGTCACACCTGGGGTGTCAGTTCTGCGGAACCGAGAGATGAGGCTGGCCAGGTGTGTGAACAAACTGCTGCTTCTCAAACCCCTGGTAGGATGCTACCAGTGGGAGAAACAGTGTAGACCAGCTAAGTCTAATCTTGACACAACAACAGGTCCATCCCTGGTAGGATGAACCACAAATTGTGAGTACCATCGATATCTGCACCAGTAACAGACTACTGTCATGCCAAGGCTCATACATACATGGACTAAATGGATGAAGAGCCTGCAGAAGCTTGGGCTGAGACAGTATACTGGAGGAGTACCGAGACGTGCAGAGAGGGCAATGTGAGGAGGTGTGGTATACCTGGGATAGCAACTGGAGAATGGATGGATGCTGTGTATGTGCAGCTCGGGGGGCGAGGGGAAGGAAGAATGGGTATGACATTATGGTAGAAGTATGCAAATGAAGCAGAACAGCAATAGTGTAGTGGGCAGAGTATCTGCCCAGTGTGTAGGCATTACTGGTTTGAGTCCCACTGTAGCACAGACTATTTTACATGGCAAAACACTTTATAACCAATAGTTTTGTTGCAAAACCCACTAAATAGCATATATATATATATATATATATATATATATATATATATATATATATATATATATATATATATCTCAACTGGAGTACTGCAAGAATGCACATGTGAAGTATCAGTGTCAGACTGACTAAGGCACTAGTAAGCAGGTTTAAGCACAAATAAGCAATAGTAAGCATATTTATGCACTAGTAAGCTGGCTTAAGGCCTTATAACTGTTTAAAGTGCCTTAATCACCCAGTATCCAACGGGCCTTTGTCAGCCCAGAAACAAAATAAGCAAGCCATGCAAGTCACGAACCCAGGACCCTATACACCATAGTCCCAGTAGCTATCTACCAAGCCATCACAGAAATACAGAACAGTGAGGTAGCAGTAAACATGTCCTCACCATAGTATAACCAAAGTGAACCTGTGAAAGGCATCAGTATACAGTCATATGTGCCATAACTGACTACCTAACATACATATGTGAACTGGAGTACTGCAGTAAGTCCAGATGTGAGGTATTATTGTAATGAAGTGTAGAAGTTCCTGGGACCCCATACAGTGTACGTACACATGACTCAAGGATACAAGACACATATATAACATGTAATGAAGGGGAAATCAATGCCAAAATGCAAATATCATGCAAATCAAATAACAAGCACCGCTAAACGTAGTACAGCACTGCTTCCCAGACTACTGCCAGGATACTATCAGTGGGAGAAACAGTATCAACCTGATAAGTCTAATCTTGAAACAATGCATGTTTGTCCTTGGCAGGTCGACTCCAAAAATTCTGCTAAAAAGTGTCTTCTGAGTAACATACCATGCCTCAAAGGTAAGCAAAGAAGGGTATGTATGTTTGCAGACTACATGTTCAGGAAGCCTGAAGATCCATGGGTCGAGACAATTTACGTGATGTGTCCCAAGAAGCGGAGAGTGGGAAATGTGCAGTGGTGTGTATAGATTCGACAGGAGTCTGTAGAACAGAGGACTGCTGTGGATGAAGAGCATGGGGGTGGGGTGAGGGAACTATGGGTATGAAATAATGGGTCTAAGCATGCGGGTGCTGGATGTATGCAGTATGTATACGGCTATATGTAGATATGTATAGATATGTGTATGTGCATATATATATATATATATATATATATATATATATATATATATATATATATGTATGTATATATAGACATATGTAATATAGAGAGGGAGAGGTATATATCTATTTAGTTATACATATATGGAGACACACACATACATCTACATATATCAAAACATTTCCCATACTGATGAATGGTATTGCTGGATGCTATGTTTGTGAAAACATCAGTGTTGTGTATATCTACGATGGCCTACTGGGAAGTCACATTGGCTATGGTGTGCAGGCTTGTGGGTTTGAGCCTTTTAGAGGCTGTTTATTTTGTTGCTGGGCAGAGCAAGGGTGGTTGGATACAGGGTGATTAAGGCACTTTTAAGCAGTTGTAAGTGGGTTTGCGTGAGTTTATGTGATGGTAAGCAATGCTGCCTGCCGGTAAAATCCAGTTACACCAGGTTAGCATCAAAATTGCTTACTTTGTGTACGCAGTGCTTACCATCTTGCAAACCCATGCAAAGTCATTTACTAATGTTTAAAAGTGCTTACTCCCACTTACCCTCACACTAATTTCCTTTAAAGAAAAGAAAAAAAGGGTTGATAGGACAGTGGTGAAAAAGAGGCACAAAGAGGGAAAGACAGTAGGGAAAATAGCTAGGGATATGCAGGAAGGGTGTAGGGAAGGTCCATAGCTGCCCATTTCTTCTACAGCAACAGCTGTGCATATGCACTGAAGTTGGAGGTAGGTTTGGACACAAACCCCTGAGAGAGGGGTGAGGACAACAATAATATGTTGTGATGCAAATTAGACCGCATTACATGTGCCCAGTGGAGACATGTGTGGAATGAACAGCTATGTATGGGGTGAGATATTATTTGGGAACAGATTTACCTTTTTTGAAAGTGTGAGTGAGATGTTGGGGAAGGTGAGTAGGTATGCCTGGGGAGGATAGGTTGGGTAGGATGATAGACAAGATAGCATACAGGGGTGGTATATGACACATGTGGGGGGGAACACCATGGATGGGGAGGAGTGTTTTGAAGTTGCAAGCCCATGAGCCTCCAAATGGAAACAGTGTGACTGAGGTCCCCACCCATGGGGAGTCACCACTGCACCTTAACGGCCCCAAAGGTGACTGTGCTGGGGGCTGGGTAGGAGGTGCAGGCTCACCCTCTGAGTGCACCATTTGGCCCTCAAGCTGGCATAGGTGATCTTGAAACTCTTTGCTGAGCTTCCTACACACCATGGACTGGACCTGATGGTGGGTGACAGGTTCCTGTCCTCCCCCGCTCCCAGGGCGGGCCAAGCACCATCACCTGCAGCAGTTCCACCTAAAGGTTGTGCATGGACAATGGAGGAGGAGGTCCCAGGCTGGGACCCAGACCTGCTAGTGCCTGGTGCCATGGCCAGCTGAGGTGGGGCAGGTGGGTCGACTGACATCGGCATTCCCATATGGGCTATAGTGTTGCCGTTTTACAACAGATAAGGGCCAGTAATAGTCAACAGCAGTCAGGATTACTTATTAAAGCATGCATAGATATTCCCATTACCACAAGACACCAGGTCTAGAACAGTTGCAGAGCTAGGGGAACACATGCACATATCCTGCATGACATATGTACAAAGGGTGACAGACATGTGAGTAGTGTTATGAACATTGGCACAATATTGGCATGGTGCTGTGGTAACCTCAGACATTTACTGTCATACCACTGTATTCTGTGAAGTATGTCCAATCTGGGATATGAAGTCAGTAACTCTCATGGCTGTCACCATGTACTGATTGCAATCCTCACACTATGCTCCTGCCATTCTCAGATACGTGTTCTGTGAGTAACACAAAGAACAAAAGGTTCAACACACTAACCAGTCTCCAGATGACCCTACAGATGGGGGTTTTCTCACAAACATTGGACTGTCATGTCAGATCTTAAAACAGGCAGACTAGCCATATCCACACACACCCTGTTAAACCGACATTACTCTAAATTAAGAACAGCAACACTTATATTCTGTAGTTATGTCTGGCACACCCACTCCTGTCTGTGGCCGTTTTCCACAATGTATGTTGTTAGAAGTAAATCCCAAACCCATCTGTGATGATGTTTGCCAAATGCCAGATCTAGGTTCTACTCACAGTGATTTTCATGGCCCAACACCAACATGATGTTCCTAGATATTGTAGTGTGTTTCCATGCATTTGGCTATGGGAATGTTACCACAGCTGTGTCACATTCAATCATCTAAAGGAGGACTGCAACTGGTGCAGAGGCCATCAGCTGATCATGACCAACACTTACAAAACACTAGCTGCTGCCTAAGCAGAGCAGGTGTACATATCCACATCCACCAGTGAGGGTGTGGGAGGGACAGACAGAGACAAAGTATGTCAGCGAAGGTGTGGGAGAGTAAAACTGAAGCACGCTTGTGTGACACACATACCATTACAGGGATTCAAACCCCTGACTGAAATACATTACTATCACATGTGCATGCAGTTATTTCATGTACCACATAGCTTACGTGGTGGTGAGCTGTCCAAAAATATATGTGCTGGTGAGTGACATCTGCAACAGTGATATTGTACAGATACGGTAGGTGTAGCACAAGTGCCTGTCCACATTGACCGGTGTCTGCTGCAATACAGCCACACTCTCTAAGGGACTCATACACATTGTCAGGGTCTAGAACACACTTCCTAACTAGTTATTTTACCACAATACAGTACTGCACAGGCATCACATGCACCACAGGAGCTATTGTGCTGTACTATGGCCAAAGGGCATGTGAAAGACATCAGACGGAATGCTTCAGTATGCCAATGGGAGTTGTACCAGGTGTGAATGTGGTTGGAAGCATCATACACCACACACACACAGGGACACAGGGTGCCAGTACTGATGTGCATGTGTGCATTGCTTCACGGGTGTGTAGTAGTTGGCTGTGCCAGAAGGCTGCACAAGGCTAGGTGTGGGGTATACCTTGGCATCAGGCCACATGACAATGGTCTGCAGTGTGGATCAGGTGTGTAATGTTGGAATGTCCCACACAGGTGGGTATTTTATTCGCCATCCTGTCACCTGGGTTAGTATTGTGTGTGGTCAGTGTTGTGCAATGCTTGCCATGTATGTGTTCTATAGTCCATGACATGGACAGTGTCTGGGATGTGCACACATCCCACATTCATATACAGTAACATGTGGAAGTGTACATGGATTGCCAGGCCCATGTTATGTACACAGAATGTTATCATCACATGTGCCACTCCTGACCTCTTGTGGCAGTGTGTGCTCATGGGCAGTTTTGTGGACCACATGTGATGGCACCACAGATGTTGTAGGCATCCATTGGAGAACATAGTGAAGGTGCACTGTCTTCAGTTATTTGCCTATTGTACTGATGGACAGGGTGTCATGCCCTCTGCAGCCCACTGCAATCACACCGTGCTTGCTATCTGTGAACAGTATGCAGAGTACTACCAACATAGCAGTAGCTGTCTAGGCAAGTGTGTTTGTATATGAGACACAGGTTCATAGTATACTCTGTGTAATGCTAGGGTTGCTTACGTTGTTCACCAGGCTTTGTATCACATGTAGGGGTGTGGATTGGCACCCCAGCATCTCCACTGGTTGACATCTGTCATCCTTGTAAGGTGTACATTGTGACATATAATATGGCCACCATATAGGAAAATTACAAAACTGGCTCCTGAACGCGTTCAGGTGTTACACAATCACAGCCACCTCCACACAGGTTATGGATTACAAACACACACACAACACCTATCATGTCTGGGAATAGAACCCCTACTTAACTAGTTTATCACACTACAGCATTATGCAGTTATAGCACACCCCATAGAGCTCATTGGGATAACTTTCCACAAAGTTGTATTTCACAGTCGATGATGTCAGCAGACTTGCCAAAGTAGGGCAATGAAGGCTGTAGTGCCTGTGAATGGCCTCAAAAACATTGCTTCCCACTCTGACAAAGGAACACACACAACCATTCACATTTACCATATCTGGGTATAGAACCCCTATCTAACTAGATTATCACACTGCAGCTTTACACAGTTACAGCACACATCACAGAGATTACTGGGATCTTGCTTCGCCAAAGGTGTATTTCACACAGAATGACATCAGCAGGCTTGTCAAAGAAAGGCAATGACAGATGTACTGACTGTCTCCAAAAGCATTGGGCCCTACACATACACAGAGTTGCCATGAACAGGATTAGAACCCCTACTTAACTACTACAGCACAGTAGGGCATTATGCAGTTACAGAACACGCCATGGAGATTATTGGGATACTCCTTCACCAAAGGTGTATTTCACAGGGAATGCCAAAAGAAGGGCAATGACAGGTGTACTGACTGTCCACAAAAGCATTGCGCCCTACGCATACACCCAGATACACACACACACACACACACACACACACACACACACACACACACACACACACACACACACACACACACACACACACACAGTTGCCATGAATGGGATTAGAACACCTACCTAACTACTACAGCACATTATATACTCCTTCACCAAAGGTGTATTTCACAGGGAATGACATCAGCAGGCTTGTCAAAGAAGAGCAATGGCAGGTGTACTGACTGTCTACAAAAGCACTGGGCTCAGCACACATGCACAAACACACACAGTTGCCATGAATGGGATTAGAGCACCTACCTAACTACTACAGCACATTAGAGCATTACACAGTTTGATTACTGTAATATTCTTTCTCCAAAGGTGTATTTTGCAGGGAATGACATCAGTAGGATTGTCAAGGATGGGCAATGACAGATGTACTGACTGTCCACAAAAGTATTGGGCCCTACACATACACAGTTGCCATGAATGGGATTAGAACACCTACCTAATTGTGACAGAACATTACGCAGTTACAGAACATGCCACAGAGTTTACTAGGGTACTCCTGCACCAAAGGTGTATTTCACAGAAAATGGTATCAGCAGGCTTGTCAAAGAAGGGCAATGACAGTTGTACTGACTGTCCACACAAACATTGGACCTTACACATACACACAGTTGCCATGAATGAGATTATAACACCTACCTAACTATTACAGCACATTAGAGCATTACACAGTTACAGAACACACCACAGAGATTACTGGGATACTCTTTCACCAAAGGTGCATTTCACAGGGAATGACATCAGCAGGCTTGTCAAAGAAATGCAATGAAAGGTGTACTCTCCTTAGCATGGAGAACATCGATATCTGTGCAGTAACAGAAACCTGGTTCAAGGCTCCCGAGAGCACCCCAGCACTACCAGGTTATACCTCATACCATGCTTTTCGGCCCCAAAACTTGGACCGAACCACAAAAGGAGGGGGAGTATCAATATTCGTCAAAGATACCCACACCTCCAGGTTGGTTGCACAGCACGAAGCATCAAAGACTATCCATGTGCAACTAACAGTGGGTAAAACTGCCTTCCAGTTTATAGCCTGCTACAGACCACCCTCCCAAACACAGGAACCCCACTCAGCCTTCCTCAGAATACTGGAAAATATGAAGGTCTCTCCAAACACCATTATATTGGGCGACTTCAACTACCCAAACATAGACTGGGAGCATTACTCTAGCTCCAACACCCTAGCCCAAAGGTTCCTAGAATTTATAAACTCAAATGTTATGGAACAACTTGTTACCACTCCCACAAGAGGGGAAAACATACTGGACCTGAACATCACCAACATGGGGACACTATGCTCCAGACCAGAAGTGTATCCCTCACTGGTAAGATCAGACCATAAACTAATCTCACTAGATATTCACATCCTGACCCCACCCCCTGCCCAGAAAACCACAGTGAAAAACTTCTCTAAAGCAAATTTCACATGCCTCAAAACCGAGGCGGAATCCTTCAAAGCCCCCGGGCCTGTGGAAAATACGGCCCAGACCACAGAATCCTTTATAAACGCATTTTATGAACACCTTCAGGAATGCATGGATCATGCAATCCCAAATAAAACCAAGACCCAATCCTCCAAAGGCAGGCGTCCTGTCTGGTGGACCCCAGCCATAAACAAACTATTCAACAGAAGGAGGAAGCTACTACATGATAGAGCAAAATCCCAAAAAGGGAAGGCATCTCTGATCAGTATTAGCAAAAAACTATGGGCACTCATAAAATCGTCTAAGGCCAGCTTCGAGAGAAAAATTGCACAGGACACTAAGGATAATCACAAGGCTTTCTTTAGTTATGTTAGGAACCTGGGTGGGAATTCCCAGATATGCTCAGAATTAGTCCAAAATGACACAAAATACACCGAGCCCACAGACATTGCCAACATCCTAGCTTACAGATTTAGCGCAAACTCCCCCCCTCCCCACCAAAAGGGCAAATATCTATCCCAACAGAGTGCTGCCCCCCTGACATCTCAGATGCTCAGATAAGAGCCGCCCTCTCCAAAGCAAAAAACACAGCATCAATGGGACCAGATGGTGTCCCGGGCTGCATCCTACATGAACTCCAAGAAGAGCTAAACCCAAACATAAAACTACTGTTCAATCTTAGCCTTACTACAGGATATGTACCCAAAGAGTGGCGTACAGCAACAGTCGTCCCTCTCCACAAAGGTGGTGCCTCAACAGATCCTGGAAACTATCGCCCCATAAGCCTGACTAGCTTGGTCTGCAAAGCTATGGAAAGGATCATCATGGACCTCATAAATAAAGATATTGGGGACCTACAGACACTGGATCCTACCCAGTTTGGCTTTGTTAAGGGCAGATCCTGCCTCTTAAACCTGGTCAATTTCTTTGAAATAGTCAGCAAGGCCATTGACGAGTGGAAGGTGGTCCACACAGCCTACCTGGACCTCGCAAAAGCCTTCGATACAATACCCCACTCGGGCATTATAGATAAGCTCACCAGCTTAAATATAAACCCCTATGTCACTAGATGGGTTGCAAACTGGCTCAAGGACAGAACCCACATGGTTAGAATTGCTGGAGCCATGTCAGACTCCAAACCAGTTACAAGTGGCGTCCCACAAGGCTCAGTCCTGGGACCTCTCTTGTTCGGTATATATTTCTTGGCGGTACAGGCCAACACGGAAGGACTGTGGCTGACCAAGTTCGCAGATGACTGCAAACTGGGTGCCATAATCAACACTCTAGCCGAGACAAGCATCCTCCAAAAGGGCCTCATAGAAACAGACAACTGGTGCCAGAGCCATGGCCTCAAGCTAAACGCCAAAAAGTGTATAGTCATCCCCTTTGGCAAAAACAAAGTGCCCACAAATTACCACATAGGTGGTAATCCATTAAGTACAGAAGAAGTCATTAGGGACCTGGGGACCCAAGTTGATAGCAATCTCTCATTTGACAACCACGTGGCCAAAGTGGTTAGAAAGACATTTTATATAGCCCACCTAATCATGAAGGGATTCACATCTAGATCAGGGGATGTCATCGTGCCTCTTTACTCATCCCTCATGAGGCCCATAATTGAGTACAATGCCCCTTTTGGGATGTACCTTACCAGACACCTGCAGCAACTGGAAAGACCCCAAAAGTACCTCACCAAGAGGATCAAAGGGCTCAAACAGATGCCATATGCTGCCCAGTTAAAGAAACTCCAGCTCTACTCAGTGGCATACCGCCTGCTCATAGACGATCTGTGCCTGACGTATAAAGCCATGTCCAACCAGGAATTAATGGACATGCTGCACCTCAGAAAATCCAAATCCCATCGAGCTACGTGCTCGAGAGACTTGAACCTCAGCACTGAAATAAATAGGATATGCTGGAGGGACAGATTCATAACCCAGAGGCTCCCTTCACTCTGGAATAAAATCCCAGTCCAGGTTAGGCAGAGTCCCACATTGACTGTCTTCAAGAGGAATCTTGATGAGTGGATGGGAGATCGTAGGTTTACCCCGGCTATCACTTCTGTGTCACTGATAGACAGAGGCACAGTATACTAACCTCAAAAAAAGGCATAGCAAAATTAATTTAAAATGGGTGGCGAAAGCCAAACACACTCTGGCTAGGCTTATAAATGCTCTAGGGCAGATAGCCTAGTATGAACCTATGAACCTATGAACCTACTGACTTGAAAGTTACCAGGAGCAATCATGTACAGTGATGGACGTTTGCATATCATATGTTTTAGCAAAATGGAAGTGTGCTGTGTGGGACAGGCCTTATGAGAGGAGAGCTGTCTGTCACTGTCTGTCACTCTCTTCCCACATCTATTATGTGTTTGTCTGAGCTGTTATAGTATACTGTCCTTGGAAATATGTGCACATTCACATCTGTTGTGTGTGCAAGGCTTGACTGGTGTGTAATGTGGAGTGTTTGCACAGACATCTGTGACTGACTGCTATGCATAGTCCACAGTTGTTTTCAGACATGGCCTTCATTTCTCTGTGTGTGTGAGCATGCCCAGTATGACCCTTCTATAATTTGTTTTCTGACATGGCCTTTGCTTCTCTAAGTGTGTGAACATGCCCAGTATGAGTATCTGTACTGCATGCATGACTACATTCCAGGTAGGCTGTACTCCAGTGCAGGTATTTGTGCTCTATACCTACAGCTAGTAACCTGCTTCTGCAAGATATCTGAAGATTGGTTGACAGTGTGGGTTGACACTGGGTGAAGGCTAGTTAGATTGTTGCTAATTGTGTCTGTGGTCCTTCTGCTACATGGTTTTACTGTTGGCAGGAATACTCAGTGATATGTGGTGTTTTACCCTCTGATGTTTTATGTCATCAACTACTGACAGGTATACATCTTTGCTGGCAGTAGGTTCTTGGAGATTACAAGTTGAGTCCAGTACTGTGGTGTGCAACCTACATATTCTTGAACACTCATGTCATTCTGGTGTGGAAACTGCAGACACTTGCTGATGGGTCTGTGTATATGGTCCAGCACCTTGTTGCTGTTGTGGCTGTGGGTCCCATGCCTGTAAAATTATCAATATGACAGGATGGCCCTATCATGCTGTGGCCATACCTCCCAGGTATTCAGACTCATTGAGGTTATCCAGAGGTAGGGCTCATTATTCTGTTCATTAGCCCTTCACAATTTGGTTTGCAAACAGGTTTGTGGCCACCCATCCCAGTGTTTGCAGCCATGATAAGTATGTGCACACATCAGGGTTTAACCCTTCACACACTCCATGGTGGTGATGCTACCCCCCCCTCTATTAATCTGTCCTCTTCCTACCATTATGCACATGATATCTGATAGGTATGCCTATAGTTGCCACTCTATCCCAGCAGTATGTACAGGTTGGTCCACAGTTCATACATTGGAACATGCTGGACATACTACTGGGATTTGTCAACATGTCTTTGCATTTGTGTTCTGTGGACTGTGTTTTGTCATCATGTGAGAGTCCATGGGGTAACATACAGTGGTGGTACAGGTGTGACACAGACCTGTGAAAGAGGAAAGAGGGGCATTGGGCACTAATGCAGGCTCTCTGTTGCAGGCCAGTACATTCTGTCAGTTGTACAGACCCAGGCTGCAAGGCAATGTATTCCCCTGGGTTGACAGGATAGGTGTGCAAGGTGGTGATGGCAATTGTTTCTGTCCTTATCTATCCATTGGTGTGGATGCTGGCAGGGTGCATCTTACAGCTATGGACATACCTGTGTGGGACACCTCTTCAGTGTGCTGCATTCTGTGAGTATTCACATAGTAATGTGGGGATCATATTGTGCTCATTCACATCAGCAGGGAGGTGGCCTGTGTGTTACCTGAGGCTGATGTTGGGCCGGACTAGCTGCATGTGTGCTTGGTTAGCTACATGCAACTGCCTCAAAGGTATACGTGGCCCTTTCCCCTGCTGGTGGCTAGTGGGTGGATGTCAGCAGCTTCTACATACATCATGCCTCTGCCTTTTGTGGTCTGCCAGTGTGTGCCCACAGTACATCTTAGTTCCTCATTCTACACAACCAAATGATGTGCTGTGAACCTGTATGCACAAACAGAGGGTGTCTCCATTTCACTGTGAAATTTTAAACAGTCTCTCTCTCTACAGTATTTCCACCTATGTACTGTGTGTACATCTGGGCCAACACTCATGCCATGTTCATCTTCCAGATGGTGACAGTTGTGACATCTGTATGAATCATATGGTCTACTGCTGCAACATGTCTTGCTGGGATACCAGTCTGTTTGGCACTGCAATCGTGTGGACTTGGCCCAGTCATCAGCAATACTGACCACTGGACACCAGGACACACCATCCATAGCTATTTGCTGAACACTTTCACACAGCATACCACTCAAAACTACCTAACACACAGAGCTCTCCTGTTTGTAGACATGTGGCTATCCATCTTGCTGATTTGACCAGTGCAGGTACTCAGTGCTCACTGTTATTACTTCCACACATGTCTTGCTATACATTTCTACATAGGGTTGGTGGGGGCACACATCACTACTGTGGACATGTCCTACAACCACCTGATATGTTAGGTACCCTGTTGGCCTCCACACATCAATCTGACACTCAGACCTCTGCATATTGTACACATGACACAATCCATCCTTCTACTTTGGCAAGCACAGGTACTCTGTGCTCACTGTTATTACTCCTACACTCGGATGCTAATACATTTCTACATAGGGTTTAGGGGGGGCACACCTGCCAACTGTGGACATTTGCTTCACTGGTATTTCTGGTAGTCTGTTGGCTTCCTTTTAAATCTATATTCTGACCTATCCTGCAGACTACAGGCATATCAGTACAGTTTATAGGTTTTATTGACCTACATTGCCATTTCAGACTTCCTACCCTTCAAGAATGACATCCCATTTCCCGACCTGTTATACTCAGTGTAGGTCTGGAGGGGGAGGTTGATCTCCATTACCATACCTTGAGGACCTTAGCACAGCCTTTCCTTGTCTTCATCTACACCTGTCCTGCTGGCTGGGTGGGACTGTTGTTGGGTATGTGAACCTCCATGACATGCATGTGTGTGCCATTTGGGCACACATTTGAGCCAGCACATGTCCTGCAGTGGGTTTTTTCACCTTGTCTATTACTGCCTACTTTGCTGACACCAGTATTTGTTATGGTTTCATGCTGCCCATATAGCTGTCCACTATCTGCTGCCATCCCATTCAGCAACCCAATTCCCTTCCTTGCATGTTCACATCCATACCATTGATACAACTAGCAGACCATACTACTGCATTCAGTAATTGATAGGAAGGGTTACTTACCTTGCGGCTGTGCCAGTATTTAGGATGGTGCTGGAGGGCTGTCTATGTAAGATGCACATAGTACACTCCCTATACATGGTGAAGCACAGGTAGTGTCATTTTTGGCATCCCTTTTACTGTATGTGCGAGTCAGACAGAGTTTCCATTCCCTGGGTTCCTACTATGTCAGTGTGTGTGCTATGCATTGCCTCTTTGCCAAAGCCAAGGCATACTGCAAATGCCTCCTTTTGCCTACAGGTGCAGACTCAGGTTGTTCCTCCTCTGAGTCACTCTGTGCTGTGCTGGCCTTGGCAATGGTGGGGGGCTGCATGGCCCTGCTCCATGCTGTTCCTGCTGTAGCTGCTTCCACAGGATCATGTTGTGTAGCATGGCACATACCATGAAAATTTGGGTACATGTAGCTGGAGAGTACTGCAAGGCTCCACCGGCTGTGGCCAGGCACCAGAACCATGACTTGAGCATCCCAAACACACACTATATTATGATTCTTGTTTGTGCGTGTGCCTCATTATGGAGCTCTTGTTCAGGTGTGTGTGCATTTCTGATGGGTGTCATCAGCCATGGCTCCAGTTCATACCCAGCATCCCCCACAAGGTGGCTGTATGGGATGTCACCACTGGCAAATCTCTGGTACAGCTGCGTCAGATGCCAGATGTGGGAATCATGATAGCTCCCAGGGCTTCCAGCACACACATTCATTATAATGCCCTGGGCATCTCACACAACCTGGCAGTTGATGGAGGGGAAACCCTTGCGGTTTATGTAGACCCTGCCCTGCTCATGGGGTGGTGCTTTTATGTGTATGTGCATGCAGTCTATAGCATCCACTACTTCAGGATATTCTGCTATTTGCTGGAAGAGACACATATTGCTGGCCAGCGCCTCATGGGTGATGAGGAAATGGCATCCAGGAACTGGTGGAGTACCCTGGATGCTGATGCCTGTGAGATCCCCATGATATCCCCAGTTGGCCTTTGGAAGGTACCTGCAGCTAGTATTCTTAAGCCTACACATACCTTGGTTTCCATTGTGATGGGTTCACCTCTGTTGGTTCTGTGTCTGAGGTGTGGCCAGCACAGCTCAATGATATGCTGTAGGAGGTCCCTGTCCACCCTATAGCACTCCACTATATCTAGCTCATGTAGCCTCTGGCAGGTTTCCCTGGGTCTGTACACTCTTCTCCTCCTCCTCACTGTGTGTTGGTCATCAGCACTGACATCCTCACCACCCTCAGCCTCTTGCACATGCTGGTTTATGATAGCAAAAGCAGCCCCTAACATTTCTTCTCTTGCTTTCGTTTTGTAAAATGTCCCCATTCGTATACACTGGTGGTGCAGAGTTTTCAGGAAAAAACAAGGGGGAAAGGTGTTTACATAGTTTATAGTGGTTGCTGGGATAGGCTGATCTGCTGCCTGTGTAATTGGCTGATTCGGATACATTTCACCTGCCAACTAAGCTAGTTCTCCTTGATTACCTTCCTACTGCTGATTTCCCTTCCCATTGCCTCCCTGTTTAAGCCTGTATGCATGCCGCACAGAGTGCTCATATGTGCACACTGCTGCTATTTCCTGGTTTAAATTATTTGTTCTTCCTATAAAACCCAGTGCGTGACACGCACACCCTCTTACGCTTTGTAAAGAGTGCTAGGCAGGTTTAGACACACCCCCTAGCTTAGCTGTGCTAAACTAGAAGAAAACCCGAGCCACAGGCCTCCAATCCACTTACAGGATGCCTGACACACACACCCATGATGCCACCTACCTCCTAGTCTTGCACCCAGCTATTCATACTCTTACACTGTTGGGACCTGCATCACATGCTGGGGAAAACTGGGATTCACTATCCTTCCCCTCATTTACATAGGATTGCCTGCTAATGCATAGTTACATATCTCACACTGAGCCTCCCCCCTTGGCAACCACTACTCACTGGCCAGGTTGTCTTCTGTCTGCCATTGACTTGCATGGCAGAATACTGATTCTAGTATTATTTTATTTCCCCCAATCCTATTTGCGCACCGCTGCCCTATGCTTAAACAGCTGAGATCGGCGAAAAAAAAAAAGAAGTTGATTTTTTTTATTTTTTGTATTGTTTGCAATGCCAATGGCCTTATATTTAGCCATTGGTATGCTTCCTCAATGACATGCAGCCTTTATTTGGAGCTGTCATAGCTCCGTTTTGGATTTTGCAGGAATGTACTCGGTTACTAACCAAGTACATTTCTGTAGATAGCACTAGTCTTGCACGGACTGTTGCAAGCTTCCTGGATTGCAAAATCACCTCATTTGCATGGATTTCACCTGCACCAGGGCTTAATCCATGCAAGATTAATGCAGGAGTGCTCATGCACACCCCTGCAGGCTGTTCCTGTATCGCACGGCAGACATACTGCTTGCGTGGCCTCCTGCACCAATCTTGCACTCCATGCAAGCTTTTGTGAATCCAGGGGATAGGGGTTCAGGAAGGAATGAGGGAAGGAACTTTTAAATGTGATAGATGCTCACAATGTATGCTTATAGCCAATAGAGAAGAAATACAACTACATGTCCACCGTATTAAATGTCGGGCATTAGAATATTTCAACTTCTCGACTAAGGGAGTAGTATATTTGGCATATTGTACATTCTGTTGGGCATTCTATGTGTGTAAGATGGAACATACTCAAACATGTATGAAATAAGTAGGAAAAAAAGAAACAAATGCCTTGTTTTGATATGTTAACAGTTGTACTAAAGCAGATTTTAAGTTTTGGATTTTATAAACAGTTAAGCCATTAGAAAGGGGTGGGGACTGGGGATTCAGCCTGGAATATCGGAAATTAATATGGCAATTATGCCTGGATGCCTGTGTATACCCAAGGCTAAACGATCATATGTCATTGACCCCTGCCCTGAAATTAAGGGCAAATAAATTATAAGCTACAAGTTTTAAGATCTTATTATGAAGTAATATGACATTAAAGGGTTTTTAGTGTTTTTGATGTGTTTTAATATAGGTTCATAGGTTGGTACTAGGCTATCAGCCCTAGGGCCTATACAAGCCTAGCCATAACAATTCCCTGGCCATTTCTTCCCACGCTATTTACTTCCCTGGACCCCTGTCTAGCAGGGCGACTGATGTGATCCCCGGGGTGAATTTCCTTTCTCCTATCCAATTGTCAAGGTTCCTTTTGAAGAGGACTAAAGAGGCACTCTGCTTGACATGTATGGGCAATCTATTCCAGAGTCTGGGGAGTCTCTGGGTCAGGAACCTATCCCTCCAGCATGCTTTGTTTATTGTGATGACAAGGTTTAGCTCCCTGGAGCGTGTGGCTCTGAGAGATTGGGATTTCTTTAAGTGTAGCATGTCCAACAGCGATTTCTTTAAGTGTAGCATGTCCAACAGTTCTGGGTTTGACATGGCCTTGTATGTTAAGCAAAGATCGCCTCTGAGTAGACGATATGCAACAGAGTATAGCTGGAGTTTTTTAAGGTGGTCAGTGTAGGGCATCTGCTTTAGGCCTGTGATTCTTTTAGTGAGGTATTTCTGTGGCCTTTCCAGTTGTTGCAGATGTCTTGAGAGGTACATACCAAATGAGGCATTGTATTCTATAATGGGTCTAATGAGGGATGAGTACAGTGGGACAATGACCTCCTTTTTTCTGGATGAAAAGCCCTTAGTGATGAGGTGTGCCACATAGAAGGATTTTCTGACTGTTGTGGCGATGTGGTTATTGAAGGTGAGACCGCTGTCCACCTGTGTCCCTAAGTCTCTTATCACACTTTCGGTGTTTAGTGTACTGCCACCTATATGGTAATTCACGGATACATGTTTTTTCCCAAAGGCGATAACTATACATTTCTTGGCATTGAGCTTGAGCCCATGGCTCTGGCACCAAGCATCTGTTTCTGTAAGGCCCTTTTGTAGAGTATCCACATCATTTGGGGATTCAATAATGGTTCCCAGTTTGCAGTAATCTGCGAACTTTGTTATCCAGAGTCCCTTAGTGTTTGCCTGTACTTCAGAGAAGTAGATGCCAAACAAGAGCGGTCCCAGGACTGAACCCTGAGGTACTCCACTTGTCACTTGTCTGGAGCTGGATTTGGAGTCGGCTACTTTTACAGTGTGAGTTCTATCAGTAAGCCAGTTAGCAACCCATTGGGTGACGTAGGGATTAATGCCCAGCTTAGTAACTTTATCTATGATTCCAGAGTGGGGGATGGTGTCAAAGGCCTTGGCAAGGTCTAGATAGGCTGTGTGGACCACCTTACCCTTGTCCATGGCTCTGGAGACTGATTTGAAGAAGTCAGTCAAGTTCAGGAGACAGGATCGGCCCTTCACGAACCCAAACTGGGTGGGGTCCAGTGTTTGAAGGTTGCCGATGTCTTTCTTTATAAGTTCCATGATAATACGTTCCATGGCCTTGAAGATAAGGCTTGTCAGACTGATGGGACAGTAGTTTCCGGGATCCAAGGTGGATCCCCCCTTGTGGAGTGGGATAACTGTAGCTGTGCACCACTCAGTGGGCACGAAACCTGAGGTGAGGCTATGATTAAACATGACACTTAGGTGAGGTGCCAGTTCATATTGTAGTTCATGTAGTACACAGCCCGGGATGTCATCTGGTCCCATGGATGCTGTATTCTTAGCTTTGGAGAGTGTGTTTTTTACTTTTGTGGCCATTGTTACTGGAATTTGGCAATCTTCCGGTATTGAGATGGGCCATTTAGGGGGTGAGAGGGGGATGAAGTTGGCACTGAATCGATCTGCCAGAATATTGGCAATATCCTTGGGATCAGTATATTTAATGCCATTCTGTTTTAGCTCAGAGCAGATCTGAGCATTGCCATTTAGATTCTTGACATAGTTATAGAATGCCTTGTGGTTGTCTTTGGAATCTTTGGCAATTTTATTTTCATAACTAGCTTTGGAGGATTTTATGAGGGATCTCAGTTTCTTACTGAGGCTGGTAAGGAAGTATTTTGCATCCTGGGATTTTCCTCTTTTCTGCAACAGTTTCTTCCTTTTGTTGCAAAGTTTGCTTATGGCAGGGGACCACCAGATTGGCTTCTTTTTTTTGGATGAGAGCATCTTGGTTCTATTTGGGATGGCACGATTTATGCATGAGTGGATGTGCTCGTACATTGCCTTAGTGTAGGATTCAGCAGTTGAACTTTCAGCTCCCATCTGCATGGGTGTCATGAAGTTTGTCACTTCTGACTTGAGTAGCATGACGTTGGCTTTGGAGAAGTTTTTTATGGAGGTTTCCTTACTGGGGGGTGGGGGTGGGATGTGAATGTTAAGGGTGATTAACTTATGGTCAGACGTGACTAACGAGGGGGTGACCATAGGTGTGGAGCATCGATTTCTCATGTTGGTAATGACCAGGTCTAGGATATTGGAGCCCCTGGTGGGACAATGGATTAGTTGATCCAGGACGTTGGAATTTATGAATTCCAAGAACCGCTGGGCAAAGGTGTTGGTACATGAGTAGTTTTCCCAGTTAATGGCAGGGTAGTTAAAATCACCCAGTGTTACTGTGTTTGGTTCTATCTTAATATTTTCCAGAATGTTTAGAAAGGTGTAGTGAGAATCTTGGGGTATGGTGGGGGATCTGTAGCAAGCTACAATTTGGATTGCAGTCTTACATAGTGTTAGTTGCACCTGGAGAATTTCAGACGCATTGTGTTGGGCAACTAGCCTGGTGGTGTGAATATCCTTGGTGAATATTGACACTCCTCCACCTCTAGTGTTTCGGTCCTGCTTTGGTGGCCAAAAAGTGTGGTAAGAGTTGTAGCCTGGTATTGCAGGGGTGCTCTCTGGAGCCTTGAACCAGGTCTCAGTTACTGCACAGATATCGATATTCTCCATTTTTAGGAGTGCCTCGAGAGAGTGCATTTTGAGGTTTAGACTTCTAGCATTGAGTAGCATTACCTTCAGATTTTGCATGCTTGTACCTGTTACGGTGGTGGTTTTGTCCTTTGAACTTTGCCTAAAAAAGGCACTATAGGGGTGGCAAGAGCCTTAGCCAGTGACCTGAATCCCAGGGGCGACAGGTGCAGACCATCTCTGGCAAAGCATCGTGGTCTGTCAATCATGTCGTCCCAGGCAGACAGATACTGGATCCCCTTTGAATGACACCAGAAGCTTAGCCAATTGTTGAAGTCAATCATTTTGTCCTTATATTGGCATCATTCTGGGTGAAGGCAGGATGCTACTCAGGGCTAGGGTCATACCTGCCTGGGCCACATGATCCAAGAGCTCTTCCATGTCTCTTTTCATGTAGTCCAGGGAGGTACGTCTCAAGTCATTCACTCCAACATGGACAATGACAGAGTCATATTTGTACTTGCTGTGGAGTGACTTGAGTGCATGCGTTATGTGGCAGATTCTGGCACCCGACAGGCAGCTGACTGTAATTTTCTCCTTGTTCAACCTGGTGAGAGGGACATCAGTGGGCTGGACTATAGAGTCACCTATGACTAAAGTGTTAGGTACATTGTCTTGCCTTTGGGTCTGTTGCTGGGTGGCACACAGGTGTTTGTGAACTATGTGACACTTTGGTTGTGATTGGTGTTTGTTTGCGTTTCAGCTTCAGAGGTCCTTGTTGCTTGGGCAGGTTACAGTTAAGGGCCTCTGCATATGTGGATTTAGTGTTGCTATATGTGGGTGTTGGTGGTGTGGGTTTAGAAGGGCTATGTGTTGCTTGAGCTGTAGTGTGGGTGTTAACCTTCTCCTCTTGACTGTCTAGCACAATCTTGGGTGGAGAGAGCTTTGCTTCCATTTTGGCTATGTAAGTGCATCTCTCACAGGTTGTAGTGTTGGGTGGTAGGAGGAGAGGGTTGTCTGTGTACATGAGGCAATTGCTGCATTGCCCCAGTATGCCCAGATTCACCAGGTGGACAGGAGAAATCACCGGAAGCTGACCCTTGGACATGCCCGGTTTGGTGCTTTTTTTTTTTTTGTAAAGTACAGGAGCTGTTTTCCCTTACCTTAGCAAGGTACTTTGAAATTATAGGCTGTTTAGTGCCTACTATTAATTTCTCCTTATTAACAAGGAGAGTTGAGTGCTTGTATCAGTTTAAGGCTTCCTAGTGCTTTCCAGCAGGTATTAGAGAAAGTGCTAGTCAAAGGGATGCTTAAAGGTAAGATGAAAAAAAAATGCACACTGCAGTGTGCACTAGAGAAGTTAGACGTGAAAGTAGGTAACTTAAGTTTTACCTGTTTAAAAAGTTAAAGTTTAGTGGAGAGTTACTATTTTTAAAACAGCAAGATGGGTTGAAAGGGATGGTCAGTTTTGTATTCTGGTACTATGGAATACAGTAGGATGGCCAATAAATTTAAATAGTTGAAGGGGAGGGGTTTTTGATTTAGTGATTACTCACACAAGCCAGTGAAAGTAGAGAGGAAATGAGATATATGGTCAGATTAACATGAGGCAGGCAACTAGAAAGACAGTGGTATTTAACAAGACAACTGTGACTGCGTGGGAGGGCGGGAAAAAAAATTCTGCCTGACTCAGAAGAAAGAGAGAGAGCTGTGGTCTCTTTTGAAGTTTTAATATGCTGTTAAAGCAGAATGCAAGTAAAACACAAGGTAAAGAAAACAAACTACAGTATTTAAAATATACAAAATACAAAAAATAAAAGCAAACTAACCTTTCCTTCACAGCAAAGTATAAAAATACAAATATGTCTTATATTTGAAAAAATCAAGATTATGGCATAAATATGGGTTAATATATTGGGTGATGTCATGTTAGGAATGAATGGGACAGTGTTTTTAGGCTTTAAATTTGTGACAGGATGTTATGTAAAATTATTCTGATGAAGTTTCCTGTTGGAAGACGAAAGCGCTAAATCCTTGGTGTATGTGAATAAATATTTTACTGTTATCATTCGTGTGAACTACATTTTTTGGTCATTTTTGGAAATTGTTTGCTGAGGACTGTCCTTAGGATTACCTTTATTGGTGCTGTGGGTATTAGCTGGAGGTTGTGTGATTCTTGGTTTTGGTGTTTTCCCATTATTTTCTCCATAGCAGTGTTGGTTTCCTATTTTATATTTCTGATCAGAGGACAGGACAGTGGTACAGCAGGTAGCAGTGCCACCTCACAACAAGGGTGCTCCAGTTTGATTCCCAGTTGAGATGCCTTCAGTGCAGTCTGCATGTCCTCTCTGTGTTCATGTGGATTTTCTCTGGGTGGTCTGATTTCCTCCTACATTCAATAGACATGCAGTAGGTTTATTGGACACTCAAAACTGGCCATAGGCATGTGTCTGTGTGGTATATGGTAGAATAAACACAACAAAGCCGGACACCCAGCGGTGTTCACATTGGTTCTAGATGATTGTCAGTGTTGAAGTGACACCATAACCCCATGGGCAAAAATGGGAAAAAGAAGTTCTGGATGCATGGATGATTAATTATTAGGTTCATAACAATTTTCCTGTTTTACATTACGCTTAGAAAAGCTTGGCTCAAAGACTTTCTATAGATTTCAACTTTGTGCTGCTCTGCTACATATGAAATCCTGACCCAGAATCAGGTTGTCTACAATTTTGGTATCTAGATCCCCATCACCATATGGTGTACTGCTGGAGAGAGAGAGAGAGAGGTGGGTCCCTTCTATCTGCAGTCTGACTCAGTGATGAGTGGCACTCCTCACCAACCTTGTGGCCAGCTACCCCGGCCAACCGGAGATCTGCACTCCAGTATCATTAGATTTAGGTGGAATTCTGACTTAGAGGTGTTCAGTCATAAACCCACAGATTGTAACTTTTCACCATACACTCTTCAGCCAATACAATACATATACCAAATGTCTGAACCTGCAGTTTCTGTCATACTGAAGAGTATTATTAATGCAACAGCACATCCTTAGTAGGGTAAAAGTAACATGACAGTCTAAACCCAGCTCACATTCCCTGTTAGTGGGTGAAAAATTCAACACTTCGTGAATTCTGTTTCACAGTGATAGGAAGAGGCAACATCAAAAGATCAAAAAGCAATGAATGCTTAGCCAGTTATCCTTCTTGTAACTTTTCTGACACCTCTTGCTTTAAACTGAAAGAGCCAGAAGTATCATGAGTCCCCACTTCATACCTCTCAACCTCCTAGTGCAAGAAATCTGGACAAACCCTAAAATAATGGAGGGACAAAGGCCAAAAATTAGGGACAGATTTTAAATGTTCTTATAAACTGAGAAAGTTGATTGACTAGTAGAATTCATGTTAGCAAACATTTTCTTAAGGATATGAAGTCTGAAAATCAAATGTATGACATTATTTAGTGACTTTAATTCTCAGTCATATGACAGAAAACCACTGATATGAGGAATGGACAAAAAATATGAAGCACAAATCTGGACATTCTGTGCAAATCTGGACAGTTCAGAGGTATGCCCCACTTTCATGGTTTGTATTCATACTGAAAATCAAGATCAAGCAAGCCTTTGCCCTTCTGCTCCATGGGAAGCTTCTGTCCTTCCTGTGTTACTCATTTACAGGTGTGCCACACCAGTAAAACTCCCCGCTTGTCACTGTACTGTCTCCAAAACGGCTCACACCCAAATGCCTGGGGACTTGGAGCCAGAAGTGAGATTCCAGTGGAGCTCACCCCCTGCATCAATAATATACATCTTAGGCTAATGACCACCAGGGCCTTTATAAGCCTAGCCATGCAATCCAACATAAGCACCTATGTATCATGAACATTTATTAGGAGGGCGTGTGTTAGGAAATTTCTAGAGACTATGTGGGGGAAGAGGTATGTCAGTTTTGGCATTACTGTCTGTCTCTGTCTATCAGAAACATTAGGGCCAGTCCAAATTCAGTGTGAATTTCCAGTTTCCCATCCATTGGTCAAGATTATGCTTAAATAAGCTTAAGGATGGACTCTTCACATGGATGGGGACCCTGTTTCAGAGCATGAGGATCCTCTTAGACACATTTGTTTGCCAACATGTCTTATTTAAGTCACAAGAAAAACTTAAATCCAGGGTTTATGATGCTGTTCATTTTGTGATTGTGCAAGAGGTCCATCAGATCTCTGCTCAAGGATGTCTTTTTTGCCAGGCATAGATTACCTCTCAGTTACCTGCTGGGAACAGAGTATAGACATAGGGCTTTAAGGAAATCCATAAGAGACAATGTGTTTATACCCTGGATACTCCTTGTGAAGAATCTTTATGGGCTTTCTAACTGTTGCATATGTCTGGTCAGGTACATGTTGAAGGAGACATTATACCTAATGACGGGTGTGATAAGGTCCAAATAAAGTGTCACTATGTCTTCCTTGAACCTGGATGCTATGTCCTTACTTATAAGTTGGGCAAAAAAGAATGATTTTCTTACTACCTTGACCACATGTTGGTCAAAGGCCAGATTACCATCTACATATGTTCCCAGATCCCTGACAACCAAGTTAACTCTTAGGGGTAAACCAATAAACCAAACAAGTAGTCGGTAGCAGGTCCACAAGGGTGGTATTCGGAAATCTATCAGCTCACAATGAGGCACCAAACTCGGCAGGCAATATAAAACCTGAATTTTATTACAAAGCAAACGCCAACAGTGTGATACACTCGTTTTCATCAAAAATATGACTTCGTCAGACAAAATAGTTAGAAATAACACAGGGGTGTCTTATTGCTGGAGTAATTAGCCTGGGTGGCAGTTTTCCTAAGAGGCACTAGAATGCATTTCTTAGCATTGAGTTTTAGTCTGTGACATGCGCACCCTTCATTTTCCTGTATTAGACCCTCCTGTAAGTTGTTTGTGTTGTGGGGGGATTCCCCAACAACAACAGCCGCAGCAATAATAAAAATAATAATAATAATAATAATAATAATAATAATAATAATAATAATAATAATAATAATAAAATAATAATAATAATAGCTCCCAATTTGCAGTCACCAGAGAACTTGGTCAGCCAAAGACCCTTGACATTATTCTCTACTTCACAGAAGTAGATGCCAAATACTAGCAGTCACAGCACATAGCCCTGAGATACCTCACTGGTAACCAGTCTCATAATGGAGGTAGTATCACCAGTCCTGACTTTCTGGGTCCTATCTGTGAGCTAGCTCACAATTCAGTGAGTTATGTAGGGGTTAATAACCAATTCAGTGCGTTTGTCAACTATACCTCAGTGGGGTATTATTTCAAATACCTTATTCAGGTGAAGGTAGGCAGGATGCACCATATTCCACTGATCCATTGCCATGGGGACCTTCTCAAAGAAGTCCACCTGGTTTAGTAGGCATGGCCTTCCCTTGACAAAGCCAAACTGGTTGGTACAGTTTTTGAAGGTTGACTATGTCTTTGTTGATCATTTCCATAATAACTCATTTCCTGCCTTTGCATATTAAACTAGTCAGACTAATTGGTCTGTAGTTTCCAGGGTCAGTTGTTGGTCCACCCTTGAGAAGTGGAATAACCATTATAGTCCTCCATTCTCATGGTAGAAAGCATCTTTTAGGCTATAGTTGAAAAGTGACTCAAGTGGTCCTGATAGGTCATGCTTCAAGCTATTTGTAAGGCATCCCAGGATATTATCAGGACTCATTCAGGCTGTGGTTTTGGCCTACATGAGCACTGCCAGGACCTGCTCCCTGTTAATAGTTGGGGGGTTATGATAGTATATATCTCATGGGGGGAGGCAGGGGGGAGTAAGGGTTAAAGTTTGAGGTGAATTTGTCAGTCAGCAAATTCACTATGTGGATCTGCTCAGTGACGGTGGAACCACTGACCATCAGTTCTGCATACCGGTGGATGGACTCCACTGAAAATTTAATTTTAGTTGTATATAAAAAAGAATATAAGCCAGAAAGCAACTTTAGCATCTTCAGAAAAAAAAATGTTGTCATTCCTGAAGGAATGTGTTCACTTAAATGCTTCTTGAACTAATATTTTTTCTCCATCTCCACTCCCTGGCTTATTATCTATTATCCTTAATGAAAGCAGTTAATGAGATGTTTTGTTGTTGTTTTAGTTATTTAAATTCCCTATCTTGATTGGTTTCTCTTTTCTAATTTAAGAAGTAAACTTACCTCTGTTATTGTAATGCTCTATGTACATTTTTTTTTTCACCAAGATGATCTGACTGGGCCACATAATACCCCTTTTCCACAGAGGCCCATAGAGAAAAACTGTGTTAGTAGGTATGCAATTTTTTTAAGATTAGAAGTTTTACAAATAAGTATCTTAATATTAATAAACAGACATAGATAACACTATTATATACATTGTCACTACTTGAAATGGAAGGCAAAATGTCATACATTATAAGATATGCCGGTACAATTTTCAAACATAAATTATGAGATATGCAGATAAAGTTTTCACAAACACAAATATGCAAGTACAGTTTTTACAACCACATTGTGGGAAAATTGGGAAAAGAACTTTCACAAGTATGTGCAAATTCATGACCTGCAAGGTATGTGTCAGAGTATATGAGAGCTGAGCTGGAAATGATGACATATAGGAAGGCTTAGGCTATGATGAGAGGTAGGAAAGCTTTAAACTGAGTACCCATACAAATACAAACATCTGTTGTATAACTGCTTATAATTTTGTCTACTGTCTCCTGCCCTTCATTTTACATCTTTGAGACTCCCTTGTAAGACTCTTCAGATCTCATATGCAAAGTCCACTGTGATAAAATAAACAGTGAATCCTGTTTAATGTGAAATTCTGTCATGAAAATGATTTATGAAAAAAAGAGATTCATAATTACCAAAGTCTATAACTCCTAGCTGACTTGAGGAAATATATTATGTACTGACCGTGATCAGTTTGCCATTCTTTCCTCCGTGCAAAGTGTCACTAGACATTGATCACCCATCCATAATGTACAGAGCACACTGGGAGCACAAGCACTACTTTTTGTGGGCTTGTATGATCACTGGTGAATCCACAACTGGGGTGAGAGCATTTGAAAATAAATAAAATGCCATAGGACAGGTGGTGGATTTAATGTGTTGCACTGCGGGAATATTGAAAGGTTTCAGATTACCTAACATGGACACACACACACACACACACACACACACACACACACACACACACACACACACACATACACACACTGATAGCACTACACATGCACATGCACACACAAACACACACACACACACACACACACACACACACACACACGCGTGTGAGTGCATGCACACAGACACACACACACACACACACACACACACACACACACACACACACACACACACACACACACACACGCACAAAAAAATGTAAATGCACACAATACAGCAAGCTATGTGTATTGCATTTCTTTACATGCATTTGTGAACTATAAAAACTTTAGCTTGATTCAGGGTGCACATGCAGTCCTGCTGTGTGCACTATGCCAGAAATAACCTTATGGGCACTTTCCTAAGCTGGAGATATGAAGAACATAGTGGCGATGTGCACCCTACTAACAGTGATCCCAAAGTTTTCTGGGAACGGGAATGGAGGATATTGAACTGTGCAATATTTGCACAGAGACTGCTGTGCTAATCACCCAATATTAACTCATCACCATCAGTGTAGTGAAAATGCATTAGAGTTTTTAGAGTGCACAGCATGGTGGCAAATTGTGAATTTTATTAATATTGGGGTAATGATGACAAATGCAGGACACAGACACAGACACAGAGAGACAAATATATCGTCTTTCTGTATATGCCAAGCAGACATTATATGGCTTCAGAATGCCTGTTCCACAGAAATAAGTAAAATTCATAGTCCTTAGCCAGCTTGAAAGTCGTTACATATCTATGTGTACAACGCACTTCTTGCATGTCATTCTTATATTATGTCTCCAGCACTGCTGCCTTTTCCTGGCAGAGAGCAAGAAAGGTCATTCAGTATTTGCTCATTCGAGTGACTACAAGGCAACTTTTATTTATTTATTTATTTATTTATTGACATTTGGTGACCTGGAAAGTCCAACTAGGTTAGGAACCCATTTTCAGCGGAGGACCAATAAGAAAAGTTCCATTAGTACAAGTATAGTCAGTCAGAGATTATGCAATTATAGTTTTATACAAGGTATTGAATATACATTTCGAAAAAGGAATACAGTTAAATACAGTAATTACTAAAAACATACATATATTAGATGTAATGTAGTTAAAAATATAAGTAAATTACAACATGTGCTACATTATAACAGCAATTAACAGAAAAAGAGAAACATATTGATTCTGTAAGTAAAAAAGAATGAATAGAGGTAGTAGTATAAGATATAAGGAAGAGCAATTGTTTCTAGGACAAGTAAAAGTAAATAGTGTGATTATTAGAGTTAAGAGATAGAAGGGAGGATAATATGAGAACCTAGGTTGTGGCATATTAGAGGGTAAAGTTACAAGGAAGGAGGTATAATGAGGATAGGAAGAAGTTATAGTACTGGTTCTGGGACGATGGACTATAGGATAGTTACCAGAAGACAGTGTAAGAAAAAGTAAAAAAACAGATGTGAAGAGGGAGCAGAGATAGGAAAAGAAAAACTTCTTCTTTCAGTTTTTCCCATTTAGGGGTCACCACAGTGGATCACCTGTCCACTCATGATTGGCAGTGGAGTTTTACAGTGTTGAGTTGCCAGCCCAGCACCCAACCTTCCACAGAAGGCACACACATGCACTCATGCTTAGGGACAATTTAGAGTATCCAATCCATCTACAGCATGTCTTTGAGATGTGGGAGAACAAAACCCACACAACCACAGGGAGGGCATGCAGACTCTGCACAAAAGGCACCCCAGCCAAAGATTGAACTGGAGAACCTCTTGCTGTGAGGTGGGATCACTAACCGCTGAACCACCGTGGCCACCCAGGTAAAGCAAAACTATCATAGTCTTTTAGAAGCATGGGCAGATGCTGGAGTTTTAACATTATGTTTACTTTTTCAAAGTGATATGCAGGTAAATATATGAGCATTGTTGTATTTATCTGGCAACAAAATATGCACAATTATTTGCATTATTCTCTGAGCGTGAATGTCTGTCTAGCAGAATGTATATTTATATGGACTTCACTGAGCTGTATGTGCCTTTATTGTGTCCTTAGAACTGCTTTAATCCCTTGCACCTCCTTAGTTAGTGTGCTAACCTTAGTCCTAACCTTACTCCTGTCCCTAACACCAACCCTATTCATTAGCATACTGAATACCCTTTCACGATCAGTACCATTAAGCAGAACAAATGCACAAAGAAACATACTTCATTCACACCATCCCAAGCATACCAAATATCTATCCCCTGTCTTAGCCTTTAATCTTCCTCTAACAAAATAGACACTCTTGCTCGCACAAAAACACACAAAAACACACACGCACACACACACACACACACACACACACACACACACACACACACACACACACACACACACACACACACACACACACACACACACACACACACACACACGCACACACATACACACACACGCACACACGCACACACGCACACGCACACACACACACACACACACACACACACACACACACACACACACACACACACACGTAGAGACACACACAAAGTGTCAATTTCAAAACTTTCATTATAAACAGAAGGTTAATCTTACTACACACTCCCACTTACCTGACATTCAGTATTATCCAACATGAGTTTTCTTGTAGTTGGCAAATCATGTATTTGTCTACTTTTGACACCAGAAAGCCATTTCACCAACAAAACACTCAACAAATAGCATGAGTATGACAATCCCCCCAATATATATATATATATATATATATATATATATATATATATATATATATATATATATATACATATACATATACATATACATATACATATAGATAGATATATGGGTCCCTATCGGATTACTGAAGTTTCAAAACTTCGAACATCATATTTCATACTATATATATTCTAGGAACTGCATTGTAATGGCTAGCTACAGAGCTATATTTCTGGGCTTCTAAAGTTGTGCCTAATAAATTCAGAGTTGCTGTTGGTGCCTTCAGAAATGTGCTTTCCTATAGCCAAATGGCATTGTTGCCCCTGTTGTATGGAAGAAAACAGAGGGTTATCAATTATAGTTGGCACTTTATGTAAACATGTACTTACTGCATTTATTTAATTATTTAGTTTATTTATTTTTGTATTTATTTGTGTATTTATTTATTTTATTTTTTTAACCAGACATGTGTGCTGATCAAAAAGACTATTTTCAGTAATAACCTGAGTCAAAAGGCAAAGACAAATCCATAAAATAGAATAAATAGTCATTCATGCACATAAATCACATAAAGTAATAATGGTAAATACTGAGGTACTTAAGAATGTATACTAAAGATAGATTTATACTGAAGACAGATTTATGGCTCCCTACCAAGCCTTTATACTAAAGACTGGAAGAAGCCCATGTAGATGACTTACCCAGGCCTAATCCGATTTTTAATCATTCATATAAAATATGTGTCAATATCGTTAGACAGAAAAAGGAAAGAAACTTAACACTTAATTGTTTCATTTTGATCATTTTGCTTTTATTAAAGGATGTCAGTAAAATACAATTTGTTCAATGTATTCATAAATTTAACCTCATGATTGGCCTTAGAATTAGATAAAGAATAAGCTTTGAATAAATAAAAGATTTAATTTCCCTTATCTCTCCCCTGTACTCTCAAACCCCTTTATAATATTATTTCATTTGGAGTGAAAATTAATCCATACATTTCTTTTAACTCAAACCTTAAAACTGGCAGGACTTCTACTGAGATCACTAATGGCGGAACATCTTGCTGGCTATCTAAGAGCATTCTCTGCCTACTCATCAAATACATTTTGATTGTAGTTTAGTCATACACACTGAATTATATAATCCTCTTATTCCTATATGAATATCTAATTAACAAAGAGAAACAACCACTATAACACATTTTTCTTTCAAAAATCTTTTTTTTTTCTTCCTATCCAGTGTTCTGGTGCATTTAAAACCAATAGAAGACTCACTGTCTACAAGTAATTTTTCAGGAACTTTGAGGTTGTTTTAGTCAAATGAACTAATATATTAAATGTATTACCTACAATTTGCCAGCAAAATAATTATCAGACAACTTAATTAGTTATGGATTCCCATTATGGAAAAAAAACAGATCAGCAAACTGCCATGAATGATTTGGTTCTGAGTTTCAAAAAGCTGGAAACCAAATTCAACACATTTGTCAACAAAATCTAAAGTGTTTTAACACAGTACTGTTTGCATAACACTGCATGAGAAAACAACGTCTGACCATGTAAGTTGCATGAAAGGATTGAAAGAAATAACTCAGATGACTTTCTCAGTACCTCTGTGAAATCAGTATTCCAGATCTTCAAACTGAAAAGGGCCAAAACTTGTTGGTCAAGATGCCAGATATGAATCCACATCCAAGATGCTTCATAATTAATACTGATTATTTTACAGTGAGGAAGCACATATGTGGCAGATCTAAAACTCCTGTCATAAATGGTTGACAGCTTGTCTACTGGAATAACATAATCTGTGGAATTGTCTAACAAAGTAATAAAAATATTACACCCTCTTATTCAATTTTCTTACCATGCAAAAGTAAAATGACTTGGCTATGTTTACACCTACTAAAGGTTATGCTTACTGTAAGAACAAAACGTGGCAACCATCTTTAATTACTTTGTTGATAATGCCATTGTGGACTCCAAGCTTCCCTTAGGTTCATAGGTTTATAGGTTCATACTAGGCTATCTGCCCTGGGGCAATTATAAGCCTAGCCCGATTCTGTATGGCTTACGCCACCCCTTGATTTCAGTATACTGTGCCCTTTTTAAGGTTTAGTTTACTGTGCCTCTGTCTAATAGTGACACGGGAGTAATCCCTGGGACAAACCTACGATCCCCCATCCACCTATCGAGATTCTTCTTGAAGAGATTCAGTGAGGTGCTCTGCCTCACATGAACTGGAATTCTATTCCAGAGCGAAGGGAGCCTCTGGGTTATGAACCTGTCCCTCCAGCAAGTTCTATTTATTTCTGTGCTGAGGTTCAAGTCCCTCGAGCATGTGGCTCTAAGGGATTTAGATTTACTGAGGTGGAGCATGTCCATTAATTCTGGATTTGACATAGCTTTGTATGTCAGGCATAGATCGCCTCTAGTAGGCGGTATGCAACTGAGTAGTGCTGGAGTTTTTTTAACCGAGCAGCATATGGCATCTGTTTGAGACCCTTGATCCTCTTGGTGAAATACTTTTGGGGTCTTTCTAATTGCTGCAGGTGTCGGGTAAGTTACATCCCAAAAGGGGCATTGTATTCTATGATGGGCCTGATGAGGGATGAATAAAGGGGCACGATTACCTCTCTTGATCTAGATGTGAAACCCTTTGTGATGAGGTGGGCTATGTAGAAGGTCTTTCTAACCACTTTGGCAATGTGGTTTTCAAAGGAGAGATTGCTATCAACTTGGGTCCCCAGGTCCCTAATAACTTTCTCTGTACTTAATGGGTTTCCGTCTATGTGGTAATTTGTGGGCACATTGTTTTTGCCAAAGGGTATGACTATACATTTTTTGGCATTTAGCTTTAAACCATGGCACTGGCACCAGTTATCTATCTCTGTGAGACCTTTTTGAGGGATGTTTGTGTCAGCTGGAGAGTTGATTATGGCGCCCAGTTTGCAGTCGTCTGCGAACTTGGTGAGCCATAGTCCTCCCACATTTGCCTGTACCTCAGAAAAGTATATACCGAACAAGAGTGGTCCCAGGACAGAACCCTGTGGGATGCCACTTGTGACCGGTTTCAAGTCTGACATGGCTCCAGCAACTCTCACTCTGTGGGTTCTGTCTTTGAGCCAGTTTGCGACCCATCTTGTGACATAGGGGTTTATATTTAAGCTGGATAGCTTATCTATGATGCCCGAGTGGGGTATTGTGTCAAATGCCTTTGCAAGGTCCAGATAGGCTGTGTGGACTACCTTCCCTTCATCTATGGCTTTGGTGACTGTTTCGAAGTCAACCAGGTTCAAAAGGCAGGATCTGCCCTTGACAAAGCCGAACTGGGTAGGATCTAGTGTCTGTAGGTCCCCAATGTCTTTGTTTATGAGCTCCATGATGATCCTCTCCATAGCCTTGCAGACTAAGCTAGTCAGGCTTATGGGGCGATAGTTTCCAGGGTCCGTAGAGGTTCCACCTTTGTGGAGTGGGACCACTGTTGCTGTACGCCATTCTGTGGGCACATATCCTGTAGTGAGGCTGAGATTGTATAGCTGTTTTATTTGAGGGATTAGTTCCTCTTGGAGTTCATGTAGGACGCAACCTGGGATGCCATCTGGTCCCATGGAAGCAGTGTTTTTTGCTTTGGAGAGGGCAGCCTTCACCTGAGCATCAGAGATGTTTTGGAGGCAGCCCTCTGCCAGGATAGATACTTGCTCTTTTGGGGGGGAAGGGGTGGAGAAGTTTGCAATGAACCTGTCTGCCAGGATATTGGTGATGTCTGTGGGTTCAGTGTATTTTTTGTCGTTTAGAATCAACTCAGAACAAGTCTGGGAGTTGCATCCCAGGTTTCTAACATAACTGAAAAAAGCCTTATGATTGTCTTTGGTGTCCTGTGCAATTTTTCTCTCGAAGCTGGCCTTGGAGTATTTTATGAGGGATTGTAATTTTTTGCTAGCACTGATCAGAGATGCCTTCCCTATTAGGGATTTTGCTCTATCATGTAGTAGCTTCCTCCTTCTGTTGTACAGTTTATTTATGGCAGGGGTCCACCAGACTGGACGCCTGCCTTTGGATGATTGGGTCTTGGTTTTGTTTGGGATAGCATGATACATGCATTCCTGGAGATGTCCGTAGAATGCGTTTATATAGGATTCTGCAGTTTGGGCCGTAGTTTCCACTGGCCCTGGGGCCTTGAAGGATTCCACTTCAGTTTTGAGAAGTGAGAAGTTCGCTTTTGAGAAGTTTTTCACTGTGGTTTTCTGGGCTGGGGGTGGGGTCGGGATGTGGACATCCAGTGAAATTAATTTGTGGTCTGATCTTACCAATGAGGGATATACTTCTGGTGTGGAGCATAGAGTCCCCATGTTGGTAATGATCAGGTCTAGTATGTTGTCCCTCTTGTGGGAGTGGTGACTAGTTGTTCCATAGCATTTGAGTTTATAATTTCCAGGAACCTTTGGGCTAAGGTGCTGGGACTTGAGTAGTGCTCCCAGTCATTGTTTGGGTAGTTGAAGTCGCCCAATATAATGGTGTTCGGAGAGATCTTCATGTTCTCCAATGTTTTCAGGAAAGCCGAGTGGGATTCCTGACTTTGAGAGGGTGGTCTATAGGATGCTATAAACTGAAAAGCAGTCTTGCCCACTGTTAGTTGCACATGGATGGTCTCCGATACTTCGTGCAATGCCACTAACCTGGAGGTGTGGATATCCTTGATAAATATGGAAACTCCCCCTCCTTTTGCGGTTCGGTCCGAGTTTGGGGCCGAAAAGCATGATATGAGGTATAGCCTGGTAGTGCTGGGGTGCTCTCTGGAGCCTTGAACCAACCTTCCTGCCAACCCCCTAATACTCTCATCCTTAGGAGGTCCCCATGTTGTAATGACCCCTTGGTGTAACCTACATGCACACTGTCTTCCTGTTCAGGACAGCACAACACAAAGAATTTCACAAAATCTTCATGTGTAGATTTTAGTTGAAATTTACCACCAAATACACAAGTAAGGCCAGGGCTAGGTAGGGAGCCATCATATTGTGACATGTAATATGTTTCCTAGCTTTAGTTCTTACCTCTTAATGTTAGAAGAAGGGCATGGAATAAGGTCACAAGACAAATGCCTGCATTTATGTGGTGATGTGTCCCTCAAATGCCTGTCTCTATGCACTGCAGCACTTAAATTAATGTCATTGCCTGTACCTTACCTGTGGTCCACAAGCACCCTTCCCCTGAAAGGGAAATAGTCTCAGCAACATTATTTGTCTTCCCCCTCATGTCCACTCTAGCAGGTGTTGAGCCAATAACTAAACTTAGGTCACCTAAGTCATAGTCAGAGTTTTATGTCACTATGCCAACATTACAGACATCGTAAAATTATGTCATTGGATGCTGTCATGAATAACAGTTAAAATTGTAATATAATACACTCAGAACAACCACCACCATTTGTGAAGAACTCAAAGCAGAGTTAAAGTGACTAAAGCATCCAAGCTAATGCTATAGCCTGAGTTTGAATTTAAAGAATGCTAAGCTGTATTTTATATAACCCAATATATTTGCTAAGGCTTTTGTCAATCAGTATCTCATCTTATTTACATAAATGATAATTGCCTAAATATTGGCCGGTGGATTATAAACCTATGGATTTATTTTCAGTTGTAAGGATATTTTACAGTCACTCTTGTTCTGTTTTAGAAATATTATCCAGGTATAACACAGCCAGGACCGAGACAATGAAGCCAAAAACTGACCAAAGTTCATAACAAATATTGAAAATAGTAACCAAAAGCAAAAAAATCACACCACAAATATCTGCCAAAAAGACGCTGCTCCCAATGAAGGCTGTCCTCTGTAGTAATCCTTGTAACTTTTGTATATGTTATCAGTCCACAAGCCAAAATGGATTTCTGTAAACTCACACCTTATTAAGTTTACTGAAATCCGTTTTGGCTTGTGGACTGATTACATATACAAAAGTTACAAGGATTACTATGGAGGACAGCCTTCACTGATATTGGGAGCAGCGTCTTTTTGGCAGATATTCATAACAAATATGTCAACCCACTTTGATGTGTTCAAATTATACGCTTTACTCATATTAATTAATTTCTGCACAGACAAAAATATTTCACTGAGTTTAGTAGTATAAATTATTAGAAAATGATGCACAGGCAAAGTAAATGTAATGTCATCTTTTAGTCATAGCAGTGACATAATTCGGGTTCAGGCGCCTGGGCAGTTTGACATTTCCCTGTGGTACATTTGACTGGGGACACATGCCTGAAGTGACATTTACCTGCAGCAAAATATAGTTGTTTCCAAATTCCCTGTGGGCAAAGAGAAGCACACACTGCCATGCCCACAGCTTTAATAACCAAATGCATGGCGGCAGAAGTAATGAGTGTTGTGCTCAGTGTGCAGTACATGCATATGTAACTACAACATGTAGAAGTGTGCTACAACAAGGAGGAAATCCTGCAGGCTTCTGTAGTCACACTTATGCTCCAGTATGTGTTTTAGGTAATGTTTCCTAGACACTGTGAAGGGGGTAGTGGTCCACACACACCGATTATAAAGGCATTGACCATTGTGCACTGAATATTTACTGCCACTGATATGCCCTCTGGCCAGCCTGCTGTTGATGACTGCCATACTGCCTGCTGTCTCATGTTCCCTTGGAGACCATGGACATTGTTTTCCCCCTGTGCATTTGGTTATTGAAGTTGTGGGCATGGCAACACATTCTTCTCCTTGCCCACAGGGAATTTGCAAACAGCCATATTTCTCTGCAGCTGAATCTCACTTCAGCCATGTGTCCCCAGTCAAATGTACCACACGGAAATGTCTCACTGCCTAGGCACATGAACCCACATAATTCACATCCTCATTGCAAATATTGAATAGATTTTGTAATATCATTCACTTACAAAATATTGTAATTGCACTTAATAGTAGAGTACATGCAGAGTGTTGGCAGAAATGTAACATAACGCCACCCTCAATGCATTAGCATCATTGGATGTACTCCAGCCAGGAAGTATAAAGGAATAAAGCTCTGACTATGATTCAGGCAACCTAAGTTCCTGTAATGGCTCAGCCATCTGACAGTCGATGCACTGATAAAGAGGAACTATGTCAAAAGATTTGTGCGTTATATATTAAAGCAGAATTTTTATTATTACTCCATCCTGGAGTGCATTTGTTTGGTTTTATTTCTGTTTTTTTTCCCCTTTGTTTTGTGGAAGCTACAATTTGACTACCTTCCCATATTCTACTTACATGTGAACACAGACACACACACACACACACACACACACACACACACACACACACACACACACACACACACACACACACACACACGCACACACGCACACACGCACACACGCACACACACACACACACACACACACTCATACACACACACACACACACACACACACACACACACACACACACACACACACACACACACTGCAGTGATTAGATAGGGATTGTCCTGTTGGCTTACACTCCTTGCTGAGGCAAGGACAGCCCACTGCTTGCACCCATTGCATTTTACACTTATGGAAATGCTAACTGACTGTGCAAGGGAAGGGGCACTTTTGTAGGCTGATCCTGTTGACTTGAAAGAAGGCAATTCAACTCTCACAAGAGAGGGAGAAAATGAGCAAATTAGGATCCCCAGGATGGAGCAAATGAGTCATAGCACTAGTGTCTAACTCAAGGATGCCTTAAGCGGGCAAATGGATAAAGCAGCTCAACCCGTGAGTGTCCCGCTGATAACGGGATGGGTGGCAACCTTAAGCAGATGTGTCCCCTGGGTTGAATGATACTGTGAGTTTAAAACCTGTTCTTAAGAGAAGGTCTCTTTTTCCAATGAAAAAGCACTTAATTGTTTATTTTAATTACTTTATTGTTGCTGTACTTCTATTGGTTTGAATTTGCTCATGTGGTGTATATGTGAAAATGTGTTTTAGTATGATTTTAAGCACTGAACAAGAGTTTTTCCTCAAAAGCTTTGCTGTTAAGCTTATTTTTACATCACTTTGTTAGCTCCTTTTGCTATTTATTCTTGGGCTGTTTTGTTTGGAACTCTAGACTGGTTGTTTAGCAGTTTCTTTTTTTGCTCAATATACATGATTTGAGATACATTGCCGAAGAACCACAAGAAAAGTGTCGGATGGTCTTCAGATATCTGCCTCTACATTCCTTAAGAGTTCCTCAACAGAATGCTTCTACATATGGATGAGTATATGCATTATTTCATAGTGCACCACAGGTAAGAGCCAACAACATAGGTTCATAGGAGGTTACTAGGCTAATGGCCCTTGGACCTTTGCAAGTCTAGCCATGTAAAAAAACAATATACCCCAAGTGACCATAGTTAGATGGTCATTATTAGCAGAGAGATTCTATGATCAGCAGCGACTACTCCTGTCCATTAGGGACATAGGTACCACCCCCATGGTGAATTTATGATCACCCATCCAGTTGTCAA
Organism: Protopterus annectens; assembly: GCF_019279795.1. NCBI lineage: Eukaryota > Metazoa > Chordata > Ceratodontiformes > Protopteridae > Protopterus > Protopterus annectens. Next base: position 1,385,852,240 of record NC_056745.1, read on the forward strand.
AGCTGCACTTAAATAAGTTCATTGAGGAGCTCTGCACATTTGTGCATTTTAGGAGCTGAGTGTTATAGACAGCATATGCAGCAATGAGGGCTTCATCTGGCCCATACAAAGATATTAGAATAGGAAATGATAACATTCTATGACCTGCTAGATAGTATATGATGCATGTGGGATTATAGCCAATGTGTCCACACAGCACTCAGGCAGTTCTCATCATTATCACATATGGCACACGTAAGCTGTATTGCTGCTTCCTGCACAGTTACATTTGTGACATTACACTCTGTTACCGAGTTTCTAAGTGCAGGCACTGTGGCTCATGTTAATGTCTTTGGTGACATTTACAGCATGTACAAATCTACTAACCCTTCCCTTATTGATACTGTGTTGTATGTGATGATGAATAGCTATTAGAGACTTAGCTTATAATACAGAACCCATATAGCATGGTTGAACTTCAGTATAACATCACTTTTACATAAACCTACAATATCGTTCAGCATGTGCTTATCTTTCTCAAAGCCGCCTTCCCTTGCCTTAATATATTTCTTGGGGCTCTTCACTGTGGCCCTGCTACAGACTAAGGATGTTCCTAACATGCTGCATGCTACATTAAATATTGTTGAGCAAACAGGTTGGCCAGCAAAGTGATACCAGTATAGGTGGTCCATGCAAATACATCAACAGAAAGGAAGGCACATCGATGTTGTTTCACAAAATGAGTGAGACAGAAATGGCAGCAAACAGCAAGCAACAGCCAAAAGTCCTCACCCTTCAACAGAAGCATAGCAATGGCAGGGCAAAGGGGCAGCCACCGCAGGTGCAAAGTGTTAGGGAAGAGGATTAAGAAGTGCAATTCCAGCATTATTTTGCTAGCAGATACAGAAAGAGTTAAACAATTGAAGCCTTTTTTTTTTGTCTTTGCTTGAAAAGGTTGGGGGGGGGGGTGACAACTTGCAATAGTGAAAGCCAAAGTATTTTTTTCTTGGCCTTCACTTGAACTTGAAGAGGGGTGGGGCACTACATTGTGAATGGTCACTGGATGCTGGATGATCCAGCTATGGCTCTGCCCTTCAGGCTGTGATGATCACGGTATGTGACAGTGCAGGTGAGATGGTAATGATGTCTAATCCAGAGCTATCATCCCTGATAAGTGCACAGTGACAATGTAGTGTCACACTGAAATGCCTGCCATGTGGAGTCTTAATATCAAACTATGATGGTCAATATAAGCTAAGGCCCCACACTGTATATCTGATATTTCTACATATAAAGTTGAAAATGAAGGGCCTGCTGTCAGGCTACAGTAGATCATGGTGCTAATGGTGCTTGAAACACTAACCCAAAGCAACTATAAACCCTATATACTTAACAATAAGTAGCTTTCTGAGGGGTTTTGTGAACCTTTTTAATTCAAATGTGCTTTTGTCACTACTGCTTCATCAGGCCAACCACAGAAGGTTGTTCACTGACATGGAAGCATCTTTTGGAAGTATAAGTGTTCCAGTAACCATGTCTGGAGCAACTGAGAAAACTCTCCTACCTGGTGGTGGCTAGGATCTGAGGCTGGAGAGAACTACTGAAGTGTCTATAGGGAGTGAACCAAGTTATCCCTAGTGTGGTCTAATACTTTTGTGCACTGACTCACAAGTGTGAAGGGGATGGTTAGTTTAACACATATTCATATTTGTTCTCTGGGCCCATCAAGGCTTCAGCTGTGACACCCTGCATCACAAGGTATGTATGTTTTTACCCATATGCTAAGTAAATTACTGGAATATACCAATATATGTGCACATGTTGGAGGAATGATGTATATATTCCAACTGCCCCCCACACACACACACACACACACACACACACACACACACACACACACACACACATACCCCCGGATTCTCAAAAGTCTGCACGGAGTGCAAGATGAGTGCAGTAGCTCACGCAGGCAATATGTCTGCCGTGCGATTCAGGAACAGCCGGCAGGGGCGTGCACGAGAGCTCCAGCACTAATCTTGCACGGATTAAGCCCTGGTATGCAAATCACCTCAGTTGCTGGAGAAATCCATGCAAATGAGGTGATATTGCAATCCAGGAAGCATGCAATAGTCCATCCAAGACAAGTGCAATCCGCAGAAATGTACTTGGTTACTAACCGAGTACATTTCTGCACATTCCAAAACGGAGCTATGACAGCTCCAAATAAAGACTGCATATTATTGAGGAAGCATGCCAATGGCCAAGTAGAAGGCCATTAGCATTGCAAACCATAAAAATAATAAATAAAACAACTTTTATTTTATTTTTTGCCGATCTCAGCTGTGTAAGTATAGGGCAATGGAGCACAAATGGGATCGGGAGGGAAAATAATAAAATAAACTGAAAATGAGCATTCTAACAAAAATTAGTATTCTGCCATGCAAGTCAATGGCAGGCAAAAGGCAACTTGGCTAGTGAGTAGTGGTTGCTAAGGGGGGAGGATCAGTGTGGGACATGTAACTATGCATTAGTAGGCAATCCTATGCAAATGAGAGAAAGGTTAGTGAATCCCATATTTACCCAGGGTGTGAGGCAGGTCCCAAGAGTGTAAGAGTATAAATAGCTGGGTGCAAGACTAGGATATAGGTGATATCATGGGGGTGTGTGTCAGGCATACTGTAAGTGGATGGGAGACCTGTGGCTCAAGTTTGCTCCTAGGTTAGCACAGCTAAGCTAGGGGTGTGTCTAAACCTGCCTAGCACACTTTACAAAGTTTAAGCGGGTGTGCGCGGCATACACCAGGTTCTACAGGAAGAAAAAGGAAGTTAAACCAGGAAAAAGCAGCTCTGTGCACATATGAGCACTCTGTTTGCGTGGTGCACACATGGGCTTAAACAGGGAGGCAATGGGAAGGGAAAACAGCAGTAGGAAGGTAATCAAGGAGAACTAGCTTAGCTGACAGGTGAAATGTATCAGAATCAGCCAATTACACATGCAGCAGACCAGCCCAGCCCAGCACACCACTATAAACTATGCAAACACCTTTTCTCCTTGTTTTTCCCAAAAACTCTGCACCACCAGTGTATACAGACGGGGAAATTGTACAAAACAAAAGTAAGAGAAAAAATGTTAGGGGCTGCTTTTACTATCATAAACCAACATGTACAAGAGGCTGAGGGTGGTGAGGATGTGAATGCTGCTGTGCAACCCACAGTGAGGAGACGGAGATGAGTGTACAGACCCAGGGTAACTACTAAGGGCTACATGAACTGGAGATAGTGGAGCACTATAGGGTGGACAGGGGCCTTCTACAGCAAATTATTGAACTGTGCCGGCCATGCCTCACACACAGAACTAACAGAGGGGAACCTATCCAAGTGGATATCAAGGTATGTGTAGGTCTAAGAATACTAACTACAGGTACCTTCCAAAGGCCAACTGGGATATGATGGAGATTTCACAGGCATCAGCATCCAGGGTACTCCACCAGTTCCTGGATGCCATGTCAGCACATGTCAGTGAGCATGTATATTACCCATGAGGCGTTGGCCAGCAATATGCATCTCTTCCACCAGATAACGGAATACCCTAAGGTAGTGGGTACTATAGACTGCATGCACATATGCATTAAAGCACCACCAGGTGAGCGGGGTAGGGTCTACATCAACTGTAAGTGCTTCCCCTCCATCAACTGCCAGGTCATGTGCGATGCCTAGGGCATAATAATGAATGTGTGTGCTGGCTGCCCTGGAAGCTACCACGATTCCCACATCTGGCATGTGACGCAGCTGTACCAGACATTTGCCAATGGGGACATTCCACACGGTCACCTAGTGGGGGATGCTGGATACACACTGGAGCCATGGCTGATGACACCCATCAGAAATGCACACACACCCAAACAAGAACTCCATAATGACACGCACGCACAAACATGAATCATAATAGAGTGTGTGTTTGGGATGCTCAAGTCATGGTTCCGGTGCCTGGACACATCCGGTGGAGCCTTGCAGTACTCACCAACTACATGCACCCAAATTGTCCTTGTATGTGCCATGCTACACAATATGATCCTGTGGTGAAAGCTGCAGCAGGAACAACACAGGGCAGGGCCACACAGCCCCCCACCAGTGCCAAGGCCTGCACAGGTGCAGAGTGACTTGGAGGAGAACAACCTGAGCCTGCTCCAGTAGGCAGAGGGAGGCGTGCCCAGTATGCCCTGGCTTTGGCAAAGAGGCAACGCATAGCACATGCACTGACACAGTAGGGAGTCAGGGAATGACACCTTTCTCCGACTCGCACATACAGTAAAAGGGATGCCAAACATGACACTACCTGTGCTCAACCATGTATAGGGAGTGTACTGTGTGCATCCAACATAGGCAGCCCTGCATCACCATCCTCAATACTGGGACACCCACAAGGTAAGTGACTCACACATGCCAGCCTGGGGGGGGGGGCACATACCCAACAACAGTCACAGCCAGCAGGATAGGTGTAGACAAACACAAGCAAATGCTGTACTATGGCCTCTGAATGAGCCCCATGAGTAACCCCTACCCCAGCCCTACACAGACAGACTACAGCAGGCCAGCCAGTTGGATGTCAGTTGTGAAGGCTAGGAAGTCAGAAACTAATATATAGGTAGTGAAAGCTACGATCTGTAGTACACTGGTATGTCTCTAGCCAGCAAGATAGGTAAGACTACAGACTGAAATGGTGTACCTGACATACCAGTAAAGTCCTCGCAACTGTGTAAAGGTGTAAGGTGTGCCCCACCATCCTATGTACACCTAATAACAGCAGGTGTGCTCCCCACCTCTGTGTAGAAATGTAGAAACAGTTTGGTGCCCCCCCTGGCTAAGCAGAAATGTAGCAACAGTCAATGCCAACTGACTGATGTATACCCTGCAGACACAGCATGCTACCTGTCAGTGTACAGCACAAAGGTCAGCACCGCAGTACAAACCACCTGGACTTGATCCACACATGCATTATAGATGGCCATTCTGGGCATGCTCACACACTTAGAGGAATGAAGGCAATGTCAGTCAACAACATACTGAAAGCCCATACTGGGCATGCTCACACACTTAAACACAAGAAGGCCATGTCAGCAAACAACAGTGGACCAGACATATCTGGCAGTTGCAGTTCTTAGTGCAGACACATGTCAGTATGCACCACTTCTGCCTTGCACACACAGTGGACAGGAATACATACATATATGTAAGGACAACACACTATAATAAGCCAAAGGTAGATGGACATAGACGTGTTGAAGAGGTTGACCATGACAAGGAGACATCTGGAGCTGTCCCACCCAGCACACAGACAAAGGGCCCCAAACACATGAGGTGCAGGTGTCACTCACTGCAGATACTAGCCACCAGTATCTGTCAACATGACGGTGTGATGCACGTGCCAGCTGTGCAACATGACTGTACAAGGAAGATGTCACCTAGTAGCTGTATACATGTACCTGTGGCATATGACCCTCTGTGTGTCCGCATGTGGCATGTCAACCCCTACATGAATGGGTTATGGCCCATGCACACACCGCCCTCCCCATAGCAGTATCATGGCAAGCCTGCTGATGTCATCCAATGTAAAATATACCTTTGGGAGAGCTGTAGCTCAATAATCCCCATGGTGCGTCCCATAACTGTGTATTGCTGTACTGATAAATGAGTTAGGTAGTAGTCCTAACCCCAGACTTGGAAACTGTGTGTGTGTGTGTGTGTGTGTGTGTGTGTGTGTGTGTGTGTGTGTGTGTGTGTGTGTGTGTGTGTGTGTGTGTGTGCGTGTGTGCGTGTGTGCGTGTGTGTGTGTGTGTGTGTTTGTGTGTGTGTGTGTGTGTTTGTGTCTGACAGCATAGAGAGCAATGCTTTTTAGGCCACTCACAACCCGTACAATACACATACTCAACTTCGGCAAGGCTGCTGATGTCAATCACCTAGAAATACACCTCTAGGGAAATTATAGCCCAGTAATCTCAGTAGTGCATCTTGTAACTGCGTACTGTTCTAGTGTGATAAAGTAGTGAGGTAGGTGTTCTAACCCTCGATCTGGCAAGTGTGGGTTGGTGTGTGAATCTGTGTGTATGTCTGACTGAGTAGACAGCAATGCTTTTTAGGCCACTCACACCCCATACAATACACATACTTGACTTCGGCAAGGCTGTTGATATCACTCACCTAGAAATACACCCACCTCTGGGGAAATCACAGCCCAGTAATTTCAGTAGCATGTCTTGTAACTGCGTACTGCTCTAGTGTGATAAAGTAATGAAGTAGGTGGTCAAACCTCAGACCTGACAACTGTGTTGGTGTATGAATCTGTGTGTGTGTCTGACTGAGTAAAGAGCAATGCTATTCAGGTCACTCACACCCCATACAATACACATACTCGACTTTGGCAAGGCTGCTGAAGTCACACACCTAGAAATACACCTGTGGGAAAGTCATAACCCAGTAATCTCTGTAGTCTGTCCTGTAACTGTGTACTGCTGTAGTGTGGTGTAGAACTGTGGTAGGGTTCCATCTCCACCCATGGCAGTTCTGGATGTTTTGTGTGTGTTGCAATGTCTGTGTTTGGAGCAATGCATCATAGGCTACTCACTCGCAATACATTTCAAATGCCCTACATTGCCAATCCTGGTGATGTCATTCATTGTGAAGTAAAACTTTGTGATGAAAGTTCTTTAGTAATCCCTGTGGTGTGGCCTATAACAGCTCTATGCTGTTGTGTGATATAGACCTTGGTCAGGGGTTCTTTACCCACACATGTCAGTTGTGGATGTTTTGTGTGTGTGTCTCACTGTCTGTGTAGGGAGCAATGCATTTTAGGTTAGTCACTTGCAGTACAGTTGAAATGCCCTACTTTGGTAATCCTGCTGATGTCATTCACTGTGAAATACACCTGTAGGGAAACAGTACTCCAGTAACGTCCATGGCGCATACTATAACTGCGTAGCATGGTAGTGTAATAAAGTAGTTAGGTAGGGGTTCTACTCCCAGATATGACAGGTGTGTGTTTGTAACCTTTGTGGAGATGAGTGTGTGTCAACTGTGGGCATTGTGGAGGGGGGTTTCTAATTTATTTTATGGTGGCCCTACTTTATCATCACAATGTCAACAATACAGGGATAACAGATGTAAATTAGCTGGGAGGCTAGGGTGCAAAGCCCTACCCATACATGTGACATCAAGGTCAGACAATCCAAGTTAGCAACCCCACTATTACCCAGAGCACACACTCAACCCATGTGTCATATGAACACACATGCCTAGGCAGCAGCCAATACGTGGGTAGTACACTGCATATTGGCCACTGATAGTAGCTATGTAGTGATAGCAGTGGGCTACAGAGGGCATGTCACCCTGCCCATCTGTCCAATATGCACGTTCATGCAGACAGTGCACCTCTACCATGTTCTCCAATGGACACCCGCACCGCCTATCTTGCCTTCACATGTGACTCACAACGGACATAACATGCCTGACAACATGTCCTGTATGGACAGATGACACTGACATCAGGGAATGCTTTTGGCATGCCATCAATGTAGGTGAAGGGTAAACCTGCTGCCCAGTACCAGTTCCTGCCACAGGTGGGCAAGACTGGCACATCCGATGATAATCTGTGTTCACAACATAGGCCAGACACCCCAGGTACAGTTCCACATGTCACTGTACATGAATGTGGGAGGTGTGCACATCCCAGACACCATCCATGCAATGGACTAAGGAACACATACATGGCATGTGGTGTACAGCATTGGCCATACACAATAGTCACCCAGGTGACTGAATGGGGGGATGCAATATTCACCTGTGTGGGCAAATGCAGTAACTACAGACCTGAGCCACAATGCAGACCATTGTCATGTGGCCTGATGCCAAGGTATACCCATCACCTACCCTTGTACAGCCTGCTGGCACAGTTGTCCCCCACACACCCATGTAGACATGCGTCCATGCATGTCAGAACTGGCATTCTGTATGTTCATGTGTGTGTGGTGATTGGTGCGTATGTTCACATCCACACTCACTACAACCCCCCAGGTCATACTGAAGCATGCTGTCTGATGTGTGACATCTCCTCTTATGCTTTGTCCATGTGGCCTCCATATGATCCATGTGGTGCATATGATACCTGCACACTGATGTGTTGTGGCAATCCCACTAGTAATGAGTTGCACACCTGGCCCTGCCAAGTGTGTCAGTGTGTGTGCGTCCCTGTGTGAGTGTGCCTGTGTTGACGCTAGCACCTGTTCATGCAGACAGGCATGTGCACGACACCTACCGTATATCTACTGTATCCCTGTTGCAGATGTCACTCACCCTCACAAAAATGTTCTGAGTGCTCCACATCAGCTAACAGATGTGGTGCATCCAATAACTGCATCGAACTGTGATAGCACTACATAGTTGTCGGAGTTTGATACCCTGTGTTGGTAGTTGTGTGACATAAACATGCTTCAGTTTTACACTCCCACTCCTCCCTGACATGTATTTGCCTCTGTCTGCCTCCCCCACTCCCTCTCTGGTGGATGTGGAGACCCACACCTGCCTTGCTTAGGCAGCAGCATGTGTATTTTATGTGATGCTCATGATCAGCTGATGGCCTCTGCATGAATTGCAGCCCTCCCCTAGCTGATTGCATGTGGAACAGCTATGGTAACAATCCCATAGCCAATTGCATGGAAATGCATTCCAATACCTAGGAACATCATGGTGGTGTTGGGTCTTTTCAGTCACTGTGAGCAGGAACTAGATCTGTTGTTTGGCAAACAGCATCTCAGATGGATTGGGGATTTACCTCCAAAAACATACACTGTGGAAAGTGGGCAACAAACAGGAGGGGGATGTGCCTGACCAGAATACAGACTGTAAGTGCTGCTATACTGCATTTGGATTAATGTTGGTTTAATAGTGTTTGTCTGGATATGCCTGTCGTACATTTAGTAATGCATGCCATGTCAGTTCCATGTATATGAGGAATCCCCATCTGCAGGGTCATCTGCAGACTGGACAGTGTTGTGCCTATGGTTTCATGTGTTATCCACAGTGCATCTCTCTGTGGAATGCAGACGGTAGTGTGAGGATTGCAGTCTGTAGATGGTGGAAGCCATGACAGTTACTGACTTCATATCCCTCATAGGACATATGTTGCAACAAACACCGTTACAATGGAAAATATACAAGGTTATCACAGCAACATGTCTATACTGGTCCTGTGTATGTGCTGTCAGCCACACCACTGTCAACATTTGGACATATGGCGTGCATGAAGTGGTGCATATGTGCTGTATGCCATATACAGTGTCATCATATCTCATAACAAGCCAGTGATATATCAGATTGCTACACATGTCATGTACAGTAGGGATTATATTTCATGACGTAAGCTGGACATTCTGTGGATGTTTGTACAGTACTGAGGTCTGTGTAGTGATGGTGAATGTACAGTACTGAGGTCAGACAGACCAGTCGGATGCTGTACAGATGTATGTCAATATCTAGTGGGTAGTATGTGTCCATGGCACCCCTGTACCAGCAGTCATTATGTGTTAGGCCAGACAGGAGTGTGTGACTCCAACACCTATGGTGCCAAATGTATACCAGTTATGTGTTATACCCATCTACATGGCTGTCTACATCCATATTGTCAGGCCTGGTACACATGTGGTGCACTAAGTGAATATGCGTATACCTCTGGACTGTACAGGCTGTATCCGAAGTTCCATATAAAGTGGCCAATATCTCTGCTGAAATCCACAGGGGCATTACATGCTAGCAGCGGAACTTCACAATGATGTCCATCGGATGTCTGTTAGTAGCCAATGGCACACATATTATAAGCAGATTTCAGGATCCACACACCCCATGTCTGTGAACACAATCCCAATGACAGTAGCAACAGCCTAGTAATATACCTGCTATAAAAACCTGACATTCCTTTGCACTACGACATTGGGACTGTAGGGGCTGGGGTACAGCTACACTCCATGTCCAGGACATATGGTGGAAATATATGTACATATACCTGTCCAGATAGCCATATATATATATATATATATATATATATATATATATATATATATATATATATATATATATATATATAATGACACATGTGTACTACATTGAATTACCACTGTCATGGCAACCACCCACTATAAATCCCTACAGCATGTGGCCATGGTTCCTTCACATTTCCTGTGTGACGGACATCCATCCTGTGTGTGGGCATCAGTGATACAGGCAGCAGGTAGCAATACCTCTTACAGGAGAACATGCACATTCAGAGTGGACACATATTTGTAGGAGGTTCAGGAACTACAGACAGACTGTGGGTAGAGTTGTGTAATGCTTCACATAGTACTGGTGTTACAGGGTGTGTGTGTGTGTGTGTGTGTGTGTGTGTGTGTGTGTGTGTGTGTGTGTGTGTGTGTGTGTGTGTGTGTGTGTATACATACTAGTGTACCTTGGAATGCAGTCTGTCTGCATAGCTCACTACTGTGGGTCTACCTCTTTCTGGGCAGAGGTATGCCTATCATGTCTTGTCCGTCCACCACACAAGCCCTGTGTCAGATATGACACTGTCAGTGTGTGTGTGTTGCATGCTACTGGTACATGGCTACATCCATCTCTATATCTAACCTCAATTCCCTGACTAAGGGTATGTTGCAGACTATCCTGTAACACCAGCACCTTGCTTAGTGTATGTCAACAGTGTTCCACATATATGCCTGTGTTCCAGCCTCTGTCCCCCATCTGCATACCAAGCTCTGCACATTTGTCATGCTGTCGGGGGTTGTTCTGTAGTGGGCTATGAGTATATCACACTGCCATTGCTGCCATTAGTACACTGATGTATCCCCCGCACATACACTGGGGCTTGGGTCATATATGTGTGTATGTCACCTACACAACACATGTGCGCCCTTATGCACTGCAGAGGCCAGTGTATGTAGCAGTGGTATATGGTCATGTATTAATGAGTCCAGGTGTGGAGTACCATAAATGACCTAGACTGTTACAAATGTGGGGTATCAGGGGTGAGCTGCCACAAGGTATGTGAATGTACAGTACAGTATACTCCACCTATATTGCAACTACTAACATGACTTGGGGTACTGCAAGCCTACTGCTCCCTGCAATACAGACTGTTCTGTGCATTATGCCTTGATATGTTCTGGGTACAACCCATTGGATCACAAAACATCTTAACCTCCTACGGAGATTTACAGGGTGTAGACAGAGGCTGCTGAACCACACACCTGCAGTACATAGTGTTGATTGTGTGGTACACTGTGGCCCAGTCTGTCAGCACTATTGTACATTCTGAAGGGCTTGGCTTGGACTGCAACAGTTGTGAATCTTTCTAGACTACTGTATAAGTGTAACTGTTTCACAGTTGCAGTACTCCATTTATATGGTTGTCAGTATTTGAACAGCTATATGATATGGCATATAGGACCATTATGGTACACAATTAAAGGAGTCCCATTTCTGCAAACCTGTGTGGTGTCTTTAATATGACCTGTCTATGGGTATATGTTGCAGGCAATGATTGACATTTGTATGTTTAGCCCATACAGTGTCCAGTTGTTCGGGTGTTAGCTGTAGGCATACTGGCTGTTCCATATTGTGTGCACCTCCTACATATGTATCTGACTGTACATATATCTGTGTGTGTATGTGTAGTCACACACATATATATATATATATATATATATATATATATATATATATATATATGGATTCTATACACTAGATCGAAGGTTCACTTCTTCGAAATAGTGTATGGAATGCACACTGCAGCGAAAGTGCACTTAATGGAAAGTGCACTTACGCAAAGTTCAGTACAATGAACGGGCGTTGCACTTAACTTCCGTGCAGTACTCATGGACCTTAGGGTTAGGGCATGGGTCATGGTAAGTGACCCGTGCCCTAACCCTAAGGTCTATGATGACTGCAGCGCAGTGAAGGACATAGCAATGTCCTCCACTATGGTGCGATAGTCACGAATCTTAGGGTTAGGGCATGGGTTAGGGTAAGGGGATAGCTTTACTAACTATCCCCTTACCCTAACCCGTACCCTAACCCTAAGGTCCATGAGTATCGCACCACAGTGGAGGACATAGCTTGTTTTTTTATGTCCTCCACTGTGTTGCAGTACTTTCGGTGAAGTGCACTTTTGCGGAAGTTCACTTTCATTAAAGTGAACTTTCGTGTAAGGGAAGCTTCCTATTACAATTTCAAAGTTGTGAACTTTCATTCTTGTAATAGGAATCCATATATATATATATATATATATATATATATATATATATATATATATATATATATATATATCTGTATCAGCATATATGTGTATGTGTATCTGTATCCTGGGGACATTGACAGCTTCCACATATTACATGTCCTGTGTGAGGCAGACTGTACTTGGTAGTGTATTGCAGGGCACAGGTGTTTGGCTGTGGGAGGATGCCTATTCGTACAAGATGTATAGTGTGTGGGGCCTCTCAACCCCATTAACGGTGCATGTGAACATTGGTGTATTTATTAATCTCCAATAGCTATCTACAGATGTATGGCCATATATACCTATATAGATGTATTTATCTGCTAACAGATACATAGGTATATGTGCATAGATAGCAATATATATGTATATAGAGGTAGTAAAACAACTTATATATTTGAATACATGTGTATCTATACATATATGGGTATGTTGTATCTGTTAAGGTTGCACTATAGTTGCACACGCAGACATCTAGATGTTGGTAAACATTCTCTGCACTGTTGCATGACAGGACTGGCTGATATGTTTCTGAAACACTGAATATCTGTGTACCTGTCATGGCTTAGTGGTACATCGGTTTGTCTAGGGTATGTCGGGTCCTTGGTTTGAGCCTTGCCACAGTTGTTTAATTTGTTGGTGGCCAGAACACATCCCGTTGGATAGAGAGTGATTAAGGCACCGTAAAGCATATGTAAGCAGGTTTGTGTGTACTGCCCAGCAACAAAATAAACAGGTCCTGCAAGGCTCGTAACCTGGACCCTGCACATCATACACATAGTGATTTACCACTAAGTCATGGCAGATATGCATAATCATGCTGTGTCTACATACATATCATGCAGCTCATGTATACAACACTAGAGGGAATATATTCCACCATGTAGATGTATTTGTGTGTGTGTGTGTGTGTGTATATATATATATATATAATATATGTATATAGATATATATAATTATATATATATATATATATATATATATATATATATATATATATATATATATATATATATATATATATATATTCATTATATTCATCATTGAATGGATATAACATATCGATATATGTAGATACAGGTATAGACATATCTAAATACATATACATATATATCTATATATGTAGATACAGGTATAGACATATCTAAATACATACATATATATCTATATATATATATATATATATATATATATATATATATATATATATATATATAAATATATATAAGCCAATACATGCAGATATACATAGATACGCATACAGCCAATGATATATATGTATATATATCCACATGTCCACATATAGACAGCACTAGGAATGCATGTATGTCAGCATATATATGGCTCACCTTTCAATGGGAGAAATCCATGTGTCCAGAGGCTGATAGGCCTAAAGTATTTTCTCGACATTGCACAATCCTGCAATTCATGCATAGAATTTGCAATGTGGGAATGTCAGTATGCATTTGCTCATTGCAGATTAGGCAATTGTGTTGCGGATGCCACTATAGTGGGGATAGGGAATAATTGCCTATCCCCACTGTAGTGCACACTAGGAGTTCATATATCACAGTAGGGGGATTGTGGGGGGCCTGGCTCCCCAGAGGGGGGTGCAGGGGTGCAGGGAGTCATGCCCCCCGCCATTATGATATGTATTCCAACCTACAGTTTGAGTGTCAGTGAAGGTGCCTGTAGAACTGCAGTTCTCTTAACTGTGGTGCAGTAAGAAATGACTGGTTAGTCCTTTCTGTTTGCAGAAAGGGCCGTTCAAAGGAATGATTGTCCCCCTGTCAAAGGTGAAAACATATATATCAATATAGGCATATATGGACATACATCTGTAGATGGAACTGGGAATGCAACCACAACATATATGTCCACATGCATCATTGATGGGTTTCAGAGACCCAAACAACATACATCTGGCATGGATAGGTATCCCCCCCCCCGAGCCAAATACATTTGGCCTGCAATACAATACCAACCTTAGCAGATCCCATAAGCAGGACCCTACATGACAAGGGCAGTACATGTTAACAGTACTCCATCCAACCTGTAGGATGTGAGGCTGGCATTACTAACATATCATGCGGTACAGCCAAGTGACATGTCATGCTTGGGGGAAGCCCCTGGGCAGGTGCAGTAGTTAGCTGGGATCCCTCATACAATCCAATAGCCCTACACCTGACAATGGTTTCACCAATGTTGGCAAGGACATCCACAAACCCACCATGTCAGCTGGGAACTACCACCTTGTAGCCTGATGACCGTGGTCTGCAGGGACATGGAACATACCAACAATGACCCATGGGCAATGTCACTGGGTATCTCAACACACAGGACCCTGCCAGGTTTGGACTTGTCTAAGGCAGACAATACAACCTGAACCTGGTATAACTCTGCAACCCAATCATGACAGGTGTAGATGAGGGTTAGGAGGTGCACAATGCCTATGTACATCATAGCAGGCTTTTGTATACTATCCCACTTGTAGGAATGTGTGTGGTTGTTATGGGATCTACCTCCATTCACAGGATGTGTTTCCACCAGGACTGCTTAGCATATGCCAACATACCACAGGCACTATCCCATGGGCATACAGTCCTTCACAGGTCATAGATGTGTCAATGCCATCCTCAACACTGTTGAGGTGTGCAGCACTACTGAGATTGCTATAACTCACTGGGTGTGGCTGTTGTGGACACAACTGCCATAATTGCAGTTACTGTTGCATCTATCCCCCCACACAGCTGTCTGTAATACTTTACAGTGTATGTAATCAGGTTGTTAGTTGTTGTCTTCAGCATTCACAGTAGTTGAGCGCCTTACACCCTCCTAAGGGTAGAGCTATGCCACCGGCATTGGCACACACATGTTACTTAGGTGAGGATTGCAGTAGAGTGGGGAGAGGGACATACACCCTGCTGTTAGCATGTTCAATGCCACCCACATTGCAGACTGCATATATAGCACTGTGTGGTTGTGCCTATCCTGTCTTGGTGGGATTACATGTGCAACAGATGTGTTACCTGCGTGGGTACATACCTCCATGTGTACAGTCCTGTACCTGTACTGCATCCTAACCAAAGGCACTGTGTGTTGTACCCAGCCATGGCATGTGTACCACCCACTACACTTACTGGTGTCCACTGTAGAAGGCCTACTGACACCATTACACCCATCAGCCATGTGGCACTTGGACAAACACAACGCAATCTGAACAGATACTGGTGACAACAATATAACATTGTTAATTAAATCTAGGATGCTTCGTGGCTGCACAGCTACACCTTCCAAGATATTGGCATTTCATTTTACTGCTGACAACATGCTACACATCATTCCATTGCTACACTGTTGTACAGTCACCTTGTGCATCAGAACCATGTTAGCCTGTCCCTGCATCGATGTTACGGATGTCAGGAAATGGCACAGGTATCATCATATGCACAGGATGTGTTGTTGGTTTGCCAGAGGCCTAGGCTGAGCCATACAATTGACAACATGTGTGTGTGTGAGGGGGCTGAGTATTGTTATGGGCCACTGGTGATGTCATGTGTGCAGGTATGTGGTTGCCCTAGGTTCGTTGTTTATGTGTGTGTGTCTGCATGCACACAGTTCCTTCATGTGGCTGCCTATACAGGGAAATGTGGGACAGCTGCAGACTGTACCTGGCAGGGTTTGCAGTTCACCATCTCTGGCCATGGACATGGGACCTATGCCTGGCAGGGATGCTACAGGCAGTATCAGGTACAGAGCCAGACCGAGTACTGACCCCTGAGTTTGACAGACATCCACTGGATCCAGTTCCCTCCTGGGACTGGCCAGGGCTACATGCACATGGTCTGCTCTGATGGGTTGTGGACAGCCACCCCACAGTGCTGGGGCTGGTACTGCCACTACGGGAGTGGCTGTGACTGTTCGGACGTCCACAGTGACTTCCAGCTGCTATTGTTGCTGGCATATGTCCATGTGGCCGTCGCAACCATCCCACCCTGTCCTGATGCATGGACATTACATTTTGGATGAGTTCCAATGTCTCACTCCACCATCTATCCATGACCTCGGTGTAATTACGGATGGCACCTGCTAGGTCACAGATGCTGTCAGTTACAGAGGTGTGATGAGCCCTCTGTGCCCTTAGATCCTGCCTGGTGTATCGTTCCATATGTGCCTGTGCCTCCATGACAGTCTAGAACATGCGTGTGGTTGAAATAGGGGTTGCAGATCTGCCAGGTGCATGATGACCAGCATTGCTAATACGAGCACCCCTGCACATCTGCCTATGTGATACCCCGCCAGACATCTGGCTATGGCTGATGTGTCCTGACACATGTGCCATAGATACCACACTGTCCTGGCCCATGCCAACCGTAGGCTGTCCCTCAGCTAGGGCCAATGGTGATGAGGTGTGTAGAGGCAGTGTGACTGTGTGCGTGGATGGTGTGGATATGTGTGGGTTGTCAAGTGGTGGCCCAGCTGCAGCCCCTGATGACCCTTCCTGTGCCTCAACACACCTATCTTCATGGTCACTGTCTGTATCAGTGACATCAGATTCCCTGTGGGGGGACCCAGCCCCACCTCGCCACCTGTGAGGGGAAAACAGGGAACAGATGGTAAGATCTGTACAATACCGCTAAACAGTAAATAAACACACACACACACAGACATACACACATGCAGTCGACATGCATGGCAACCCATACACTACACCAGACAGCACCTACAGACAGATCCCACAACCCCATAACACACACAATAGCAGGTGATGGTGCAATACAGTATCACACATATACCTGTAATTACACACATGTCAGCATGCAGGACATGTGGGGCTGAACAGCATGCAGTGCAACTGTAGTCAATCCCTGTTACCAACATTATACATGGCTGTGATGAATAGCTTCTGCTTGTGGGTGATGGCCCTCCCCCTAGAACCCACTGCACCCATGTCCACAGCATTGCTGTGCATCCTTTCAGCACCCTGGCATGTACTGTGCACCATACCTCACGGGTGTGCACACCATTGCAGGATATGTCTCTGTGTGTCAGATGTGTTGCTGCTGCTGCTCACAGCCTCTGTGTGTTCCTGGATCATGTGTGGACACTTGTTTAGTGACTGCTTGATGTGTATTCACATAAGTCATCATCAGTGGTGCATGTATGAGTGGTAGATTACCATTAGACAAACCACAGATACATTGTACTGTACCTATGGTGAGTGTAGAGACCATTATTGACCATGATTGGGCCCTGGCTGATGTTGCCTGTGGTGCACATAGGTTCATAGGTGAATACTGTTCTATTGGTCCTGGGGCCTACATAAGCCTAGCCACAGGGGTTCCCTGCCATGCACCACCCACTAATGTTATTTCCCTGTACCCCTGTCAGGCTGTGGCACACACATGCTACCCAGGGTATATTCCCCATTCCCCATCCAATTGCCAAGTGTTTCTGTCAAGACGACCAATGAGTAGCATTGCCTGACATGTATGGGTAGTCCATTCCAGAGTGTGATGATTGCCCAGGACAGACCCCTATACCTCCAGTATGTTCTGTGTAATGCGTTGATTAGGTTTAGGACTCTGGAGCATGTGTTAGCAGAGGGAGTGGGATGTCATTATATGGAGCATGTTCAACTGCTCTGTGTATGACATAGCTGTGTATGTTGGGCAGATGTCAGCTGTGCCTGGGCAATGTGCACTGGAGTGTAGCCACAGTTGTCTGAGATGGACTGTGTATTGCATGTGTTTGAGGCTGATAATCCCATTAGTGAGGTGTGTGCTGTGTCAGTGCACATGTACAGCATGCATTATGGGTAGGTAGGTGTGTTAGTTGTGTACACAGCCTACACCTTAGCTATGACATGCACAGTGAATTGCCAAGCATAACCTTAAACCATACTCACCAACATCTGGCTGCTGCCTTGCTGGTATCCCAGAGGTACCTACAATGACATGGGATAGAGCTGATGTCAGTGGCCACAGCTGTGGCATTACTACAGGGTGGCTGCAATATTATAATACAACAACAGTTGAAGTCCACAGTACTACAGTTTATGCATTACTGCTTATCGGTACTACACAGCAACATAGCCCACATCTCACACATGCATGGTCTACCTGTACAGATGCATACAATACAGTAGTCTACTGACATGCCCTGGAACCTTACCTGCATGCTCAATGTGTGGTGTGTGAGTAGCACCCACCTCCGTGACCGTATATGTCTGGAGCTCCTGCGGGCAGGCAGGTGCTACCAGGCTGATGAGCAGCTTCTCCACTCTGGTGAGGGGGGGTGGATGTTATTCCCCCCCCCCTGTTGCAAGGTGGTCACCCCACATGGCAGCAGCATGACATCATACTTGCCAGAGCAGGTCACTACAATGGTGGCGGACCTGCTCATAGGTTCGGCTGTGCAAACCCACCTCATTCACCCTGCGGACCATATCAGTTCACATGGCTGTTCTCTCCTGCTGGTCCATGCTTGTCCATGTGAAGAGCAGCTGATAGTTGTGGATCATGCTGGTGATGATGATCTCCTCCTCAGCGGCACTGTATGTGGGGTTTCTCAGGTGTGCCATACTCCCTGAAAGACATAATGATGGAAATATGTCTGAGCAACTCATATGTCAGGTTTATCATTCTCCTGCCACCATATCAGCTCCAACATACTGTTCAAACTACACTAGTGGTATGTGTCCAGTATGTGTACCATTGGGCCATATATTGTATTGTACAACACTTTCTGCTATGTGGTTGTAGCAATGCTCCCTGTGGGGACACTAGAGTTGCAGGGCTGTTACAGGGTATTCCACCTGCATGCCATTGTCACTACCACTATGTTTCCACATATGATTGTGGTAGGCCTGTTATGTGATTGCTACACATCTGCCATTTTGTAGTATTGGGGATATCTATGCATGCTGTTCGACATGTTCTGGGATTGTGTGGACTACTACAGCCCACATATGTTCCATGACAGTTACACACCAGTATGTGTAGGGGTTATTTGCCAGCAGGAATACCACTCCAACCTAATGTGCACATGTTACCAGTCCACGTCACATCCGTGGCCCACCATGGAACCTCATTTTTAACTGTTCCATCACTACCTTCATGTGGAACCACCTCAGGGGATGGTGTCTCCACCCTATGGAGCACACACAGACATGTGTCTGTCACCCAGGTAGGTCACGGGTATTGGGCATAGGGAGGTCCACAGTGACATGGGTATGTGCTACATCACCTGGAGGCATGCAGTACACATACACAAGGTTCGACATGCATGTCCGTCCTGCCCAGAACACAGCCCAGGCACCTTTATGTCCAAGTAGATGCTGTCATTACTGTCCATGGGTGGGCACCATGTTCCCTTTGTTCCCATGTGGGGGCTCAATGGCCTCCACATTCCAAATGTAACTACTCATCCACAATGTTTAACTACCATATGTGTCATACCAGACCTGCATGCTGTCTTGTTTGTCACCCAACCAGACCTACATACCAATATGTGCCTAATACCCTTCACCAACATATATACCCCACCATCCCATACAAGTGCAATGTGTTCCCAACATGGGTTACACAACTCACTCCACACTCCATCTTGCAGCCATGTACTGGTGTGTAGGTATGTTGTGTATTGATGTGTGATGTTCTCTCACACATGTCATGGCAAGGAAAATGTATTGACATGTATATATATTTTTATATCTATATATATATATATATATATATATATATATATATATATATATATATATATATATATATATATATATATATATATATATATATATATGTTGACATACACACACATATATCTGTCTGTATACATATATATGTGTATATATATATATATATATATGGGTCTATCTTAGTACATCGACATTTCAAAATACCGAAAACGAATTAACCGACACCAAAACATCGAAAGTCATTTAACCGACGCCAGAAGATCGACAGTTCACAAACACGACATCGCATACACCCGACACATCATACCAACAAACAAAACACATCCCCTATCCAACACCCACACACACAACACAAGCACACCAAAATCCTTACAAACAAACACTAACCCATACATACACAACTATCTACAACCCTAACCCAAACCCTTACCCTAAGGTCCGTCACTATCGCACACTCACCCAACCCGCCCCTAACCCTAACTCACTTATCCCACCCTACCCCTACAAAACACCAACATCGCACACTTACCTTACTCGCACACTCACCTAACCCGCCCTAACCCTAACTGACTTATCCCACCCCTACCCCTGCTAAACACGAGGATCGCGGACTTACCTTACTCGCACCCTATCGTCCGTCACTACCGCATACTTACATATCCTTTCCCCAGCGCAGCTTCTCAGCGTCGGTGTCTTCCTCCGTCGGTCTTCTGCCTTGTCGATCTTCTGGCGTCGGTAACGTGACTTTCGATATTATGGTGTCGGTGAATCCGTTTTCGGTATTGTGAATTGTCGATGTACTAAGATAGACCCATATATATATATATATATATATATATATATATATATATATATATATATATATATATATATGCATATATGTGTAGATATCATTTTGTGTTGTTTGTATACCTATATGAATGTATAGCTGTCCGAGGTTCTGTTTACATACACAGCTGCGAATATGTATCACACATATATGTATCTGTATGCGGGGTGAGTACGAACATCTGGACCACACTTGTGTACCCTCTTTACTTCACAGCTGAAGTGTTCTGCCTTGCTGCAACACAGACATGTGTCACACGTGAATACAGACTAGCATTATGGGGGTATATATGGTGACAAACTTTAGATAAGCATATTATACTGCTAGGGCAGTGTGGGCATGCTATGCTACACTTTAACATGACTGTCCTGCAGGTGGTGTGGTCTCTCACCCTTGTGTCTATCATGGTGGTATTAATACCCCCACCAGCCATTGGCTACAGTAATTTGCAGAACACAGATATCATGGGTCACATCCTTGCCATTCACTGCTGGTCTGCACTTTTGACAGGAATGTCCCACTGCCCCCAGAGACTAATACTATGGTCCAGTGCAGTTGTTGAGCACAACATCATTACAGGAACATTTACTGATGGCACATATACATCCTTTCACAGTATACATCCTATTATTCTATGCCATATACTACATGCCAGTTAATGCATATCTATTTCGCATACCTGTTATGGTGTTTCCACTGTAATACAACCCTGAGCTTTGTGAACCTTTGTGAAGTGTTTTCTTCTCTCTCTCTCTCTGTTTCTCTCTCTGTCTCTCTCTGTCTCTCTCTCTCTCTCTCTCTCTCTCTCAGTCTCTCCAGTAGAGTGATTGAGCCGGTTTGAACAGATTGCAGCATGCTTTTGTTGGTATTGCATATGATGAGGTGGTGGCCTCTCCACCAGTCAGTGCCCACCAGTTGCTAATTACATGCAGCCTGCTGTGTAGTACTTCAGATAATCACTGTCATGGCAACCCTGTGCTATAAATTGCTGCCTTCTGTGGGCATTGTCCCTTCACTTTTACATTATGGAAGACATCCTTCCTGTGTGTGGACATCAGTGTTACAGACAGCAGGTAGCAATACGTCTTACAGCAGAACCTGCAGACACAGGCCAAATCCACATTTGGGTAAGGTTCCAGACCTACAGACAGCGTGATTAGTGTTGTTGTGTGCAATGTATCTTGCTGTTCTTACAGGGTTTCTGTGTACATGGTACTTTTTCATGGAATGTTGTCTGTCTGCATAGCTCTCAACTGTGGGCCTATCTGTATAATTCTTGGTGGATTGGCTGTTAGGTTTTGTCTGTGCACCACACAGGTATTGTCCCATATATATCTGTGGCATTCTGTCTGTTGAGTGCTATCAGTACATGGCTACAACCATTTGTATTTCAATGTTGTATCCCTGCATAAGGGTATGCTGCAATGAATCCTGTAACACCAGCAATTTCCAGCGTGTGTAACAGCAATAATGCAAATTTGGCCCTATGTTCCTGCCTCTGTCCTCCACATATATGCCAGTCTTTGTCCTGCTGTGATACAGGAAGGGTTGTTGGGTAATGGCCTATCATTATTTACCACTAGCATTACTGCTATCATCCCAGTCATGTCATGGACATCCACACCAACTGTTGGGCCATGTCTACATATATGGGGGCAACAGCTGGAGAACACATTTGTGCCCTTGTACATTCCTGAGGTGAGTGTGTGGTACACAGTATTCCTTGCCCTTGAACAGTCTTTTATGGGGGGGGGGGGTTCTATGCCATTAACCTAGGCTACGGCACCTTTCCAGTTATATACCTGTTAAGAAGAGGGTTATTCAGTGTGATTGTGAGGTGTTAGGTTAAGCAATGATATGTACAAGATACTGTGACATTAACACAAGTGCTACTTTTCCCCTAGGGCTTGACTACAGGGTGTAATTGGAGGCTGCTGAACTACATCTGTAATTGTTGATTGTTATGTATTCTGAAGGTGAATCCTGTTCCTACTGCTGTACTAACTGAAGGCCTTGGCCTAGACAGCATAGTATGGTATATATACACATTGCTTACATCTGCTGTTATGTGTGGGGCTTGCATTCATGACTGATTTCATATTTCAAACCTTATGTGGTGTCAGTACTGGCATACATTATTGTATAGTACAGCAATAAAGGTTATCTATATATGCATACCTGTGTGTAGTGTCATGCCCTTTGAATTGTGGGTGGGTATATGTTTAATGTCAGTATTCTCATTTGTGGGAATGGTTGCCACACTACACATTTCACAGGTGTCAGTTGAAGGGCTTGTGGCTGAGGGATATACTTTGCACCCAGTACTTCCACACTACTTCTACATATGTATGGCTACTGATAACTTTTGTGTGTGGATATGTGCTTGTACCTATATATATCTCATATGGCTATAAAGATATACATATATATATATATATATATATATATATATATACATACATACATACATACATATGACCATATGTATGTATCTATATACAATTGCTGTTATATGATTATTTGTGAGTTATACATTAATATATACATATTTACGTATAGCTGTCTATCTCTCTACATTTACAGATATATCTGTCCATATGTCCATGCATGTTCGGCTCATATTTTGGCCTGTTCCTCCTTCACTTGGCAATTGTCATGGATGATCGCAGTATTGAAGTCAGTAACTAGTGGCAACACTTTTGTGTTTCAGACTTCATCTCCTTCTACATATGTGTTCTAATACATATAACTGTGTAACTAGCAACATTTTCAGTGTAACAGAGCATTAGTTGACATATATCCCTCTTTGTACCCACAGTGTGGCATACTTTGTCCAGACTTCTTGCATTAACAGGTTATGTGGTGTGATAATAATACATTTCCTGTACTGACTGATTGTGCTGCAGGATATGCTTGTGAAAACTTCAGGTTGTGTATATCTGCCATGGTTTAGTGATAAATCACTTTGTGTATTGAGTGCAGGGTCCTGGGTTCGAGGCTTGGAGAGACAGTTTATTTTGTTGCTGAGCAGAACAAGGGACGCTGGCTACAGAGTGATTAAGGCACTTTTAAGCAGTTGTAAGTGGGTTTGCGAGGGATTGTGCAACGGTAAGCACTGATGACCTCCGGTTACAGTTTGTTACACTCAGTTAGCTTCTACTTTGCTTCATCTGTGTAGGCAATGCGTGCCCCCACGCAAACACACTTAAACACGCTTACTACTGCTTATTTGTGTGTAAACCTGCTTACTACTGCCTAAATTAATTTTGACACTGACACTTCACATGTGCATTTCATGCAGAACTCCAGTTCACATTTAAATGTTATTATGTAGGTTTTACGGCAAAAAGACGTACACATATGTTCATATACAGATTTCACATGGAAAATTTTATATGCTGCAGTGGAACTTGTACCAGGAATGCCTGTTCATTAGGTGGGTGCTCTAACCACTGCACTACTGCTCTGTTGCTTCATTTGCATATATACCCGTATACCCATGGATCCTAGTTCCCCAAACACCCACCCCAACACTTCACTGACACATTAGTTAACCATTCTCCAGTTGGAAACATGGTGTATCCACACCACTACACACTGGCCTTTCCCTACTCCTCTGGACCCATCCCATGGGCTAACTCAATCAAAGTATCCTCAGACATCTCAAACTTTTAGTCTACAAACATTGGTGAAATGAGTGACCAATAGGACACTATTCCCAATTTTTGGGTTGTCCCACCCAGGACACACATGTCTTTATTTCAAGATTAGACTCTATACTTCATTACTCCAGTTAACAAGACACTAAAATAAATTAATAACTAAGATTATATGATAACGCACATGTTACACATGAAAACCACTAATGTACGAGTTCGGCAACATTGTATTACAAATAGGACCGGTTTAGTGATTGGCATTGACGTAGTCGGCAAATCACAGGACTGAAAATGTGAAAAACAATTTTTTACCTGAGCACATCTAGCCATTTTGTTTATGTGTTCAGTGTACTTTAAGCTTCGTTGTCCTTGGTTCATGGGTTTGGTGGTTTGCGGTGTGTTACCTTCATTACCTGTGTGGGAGTTTAAAATGGGTTAGTAGAATCTCAGTCAAATAAGCACATAGTACAGCCAGCTAAAACAGGAAATCACAAAGTCTCTTTATTTCTGGAAATGTGCTCATCTGCTTGAAATAAAGAAAACTGCTGACTACAAGAATTAAAAGATCACTAAGTATTATTGTTATTGAATCTGTCAATAGCATTCTTCAGTGTCTCATGAGAGACTTAATATGCATATAACTTTAACAAACCCTGTGTTAACAAATTGTGTTTATATTTGATAGCTGAGTGTGGAGGTAAAATGAAGGTAGTTACAGCTCCTATACAACTCAGACATCTTTATAAAACATATTACTACTAATAAACCACAGACAAAAATTAAAAACAAGCATATTTATAAATTCATTCATTCCCTACCCCATCATATGTTAAACAAGGTGTTGCATTATACAAGTTTTATTGTGTATCCTTGTATAATACTTGCAACACCTTGTTTATTTTATATGTGTCCATTTCATTTTTAAATATTTTATTTATAAATTATTTATTGCTGCATACTTAATTGCTTTTTATGTAATTAAAAGTTAATTTTATGTTTGTTTAATTTTAGGAGCTAAAGTTATAATTTGTAATGTTTTTGAACGTCGTATCTTTAAATCTGGAGAAGAGGAAACATTGTGGTTTCAACAGAGGCTATTTAAGGGCTAAGTTGAGAGCACTATGTTTAGATTTATCTGAGGAAGTTCTGGAAGGTACCAGGAAGAAAGTGTTAGTATCTCACTTTATTTAATGATACCTTTTTATTGTTTTAAGTGTGTTTGTTAATAAACTTTCTAAAGGAACTTTTATCCATGCTGGGCTTGCTGCTGCTTTTTTTGATGGTATTTTGAGAAGGACTGAGGGCTCACTCAGGGTACTTGAATTTTTTGGAACAGTTTAGTGACGAGGTGATTTTGGGGTTACAAAAACGTGTAGATCTCTGCATGAATACCATCATAGACATATGTCATGACTCCTAGGAATTCATCTCTAGGCAGCTAATACCTCTTCTTGGGTAATCAAGAAATAAAGTAAGACAGACTTGAGCAAGTTAAAAGAAATGGATCACACAGGCAAGAAAGAATATAAAGTAGAAATCTGCATTCCCTAAGAGAAATTATGATTGACTGAAAAGCCTGGAACAGGAGCTTTAAAGTGCTTCAGTGATTGATCTCCTTGAGATTGCTTAAGAGACTATCATTGTATGATACTGTTTCTGTGTTGCAATATTCTAAAGTCCAAGAGCTTGCGAGTTTACTACTAAAACTCCAAGATCCTGTTCTTGTTGTCTCCAAATACAGTGTAGTTCTTTTCTTTATTCTTGTAATGTTGGTAATTCCTAGTTGCAGGTGCAATGTAGCCCTCACAGACTGTGCATATGGTGAAATTTAATTCTGACTGTCTGATATCAAGACTTTAATTCAGTGTAAGAAACCATACAGCATTCACAGATCTCCAATTCTACACCTTCCCATAAAACAAATAAGGTGCTTGATCTATCTGGTTAAGATTTATAAAATTTGTCACACCCCTAACTCAGACGTTCATATATGTTGTGCTTTGCATAATCTAAGACTCTAGCCTTGATGCCCTGGAAGAGCTGTGAAAAGGTTGGAAAATGGTGTGCAGAAGCAGAAAGTTTCTTCAGGGCCTGTTAAGTAATGTGATATTACTTTCATGCTATGTACACTCAATAAGAGGGCTGGGGTCAACAATCAGCAACCTGGTGTATTGTGTGAAGAGAAGGCTGGAAGTTAAAAAGTATAACTTGGATCTGACTGGAACATTACCACATATCCAACAAATCCTAGTTCTGTGTAACCTTTAA
Source organism: Protopterus annectens (assembly GCF_019279795.1). NCBI lineage: Eukaryota > Metazoa > Chordata > Ceratodontiformes > Protopteridae > Protopterus > Protopterus annectens. Next base: position 1,385,878,986 of record NC_056745.1, read on the forward strand.
CAGTAACTTTTGGAGCATAATATGATGCTGAGATGTTGGCAAAGTCTAGCCAACAACTGAATATAAAGCTTCACTGAAATCCCCTTAGAATAACTGTATAATGATCATTACTGAAGTGCTCTAAAGCCCTGAGAATGCAGCTGAACAAACTGGAGAACTGAAACTAAGGTCTTAATACACAGCAGCTATTATGTTTCCATAGGGGTAGACATCATAGCAAGGCACACTGTCCATCAGTTTCTATTCAATGAATAGACATGGTCCATCTCAGTCTTATGTGGACTAACATGGGTACCCTTGTAATTTTGTGTGTAACTTGAACTGCACACTATGGTCCTCGAGTACTGACCCAAAAGTTGTTTTGCATACTGATAAGCTACCTCAATGTTCTGAAAAAACAGTAACATCAGTAATATTCTGCCTAAGCAATTTCAGAAGTGTGCCTTTTGGGGGTGAGGGGGTATTTTTAAGTCACCTGACTTTAAATGTAATTTGATTTACCCTCAATTTAATAATGAATGAAAAAATAACTTACATATTGTTATGCATGGTGTACTTCAATAAATGGTAATGTATGAGGTAGGCCAAAATTAAGAGCTTAGGTCATCAACTAAAAGAGTAAAAACATAAAATTCCGCACTTGGTAGTCAGAAACAAAATAACTATGGAAAGAGGAACTAGTATGTTATTACATTGTTTAACTAGTCTAAGTAACACTTCACTTTAAACAGGTACATTCACAACAGTTTTATCCTGTTATGAGGTTAAGTTGTGAAGAGGAAAAATAAAAGAAGGCAACATTTGAAAGTTCAACATGGGACAAATATAATTCTATTAGGAGTCATGCTACCTAACTGATGAAAATGCGATGCTTGTTATGGAAAAACAATGATATAGACTTGAGGTGGGTTATAGGCATGGATGAGAACTCCATTGCACTGCAGGAAGCTGTTTCATTGGTATTAAGATTCATTGGGAAAACAACCACTTATTCAGTATACTGTGCTATAATAGGACTGGCATGGAAAAAAGGTATACCCCAGCACTGAAGGGAACATGACACATCACAAAACCAGCAATCGCTGCTCTGTATGAGCTCTAACAGTAACTCTGGAAAATTACTAAAATAATCACCACACTTAATGTGCTAAGAGAAGTGATTCAAGTAATGGAGATCTATCTTCATAGAGGGATTTTGCCTACGCTGAGAATATTTATCATGGTTATCTCATTCCCTCCAGGAGAGCTGTTTTGAGTGCGTACCTTTAACTCCCAGTGGGTGTGGCTTCAGCCTTTAAAAAATTAAGTTATCACCTTACAGCACTAACATATAGTCACTGACAGAGGTCATATATCAATGCAATTGTGTTTGCCAACATGTATGCTTCAAGATAATATATTCTGATACCTTGTGTATAGCACGGTTTTGGAATTATTAATGCAAATTTGAACAGGCAATATTTGACGCCTAGAGGAGCAGTAGGAGGTAACTGCAGAAATGCCTGGAGACGTCACTCGGCTGTAATGAGTTGGTTTAGTATCCTTGACTATGAATCTTTGAAAGTGAGAGGATCAAGATAAGCAAGATGCAAAGATAATTGGTATACTGTGTCTCACAACAGAGAAAGTCTTCTTTGAGCAGTCTTCCTTAGCCACAAGCACATTGGAAGGATAACTTGTAGAGATGAGCAGAAGTTGTCTGAGCATCACTTTCTTTGAAGGCTCAGGGGATCTTTGACAGGTTATTACATATTATTCTCACCGCTGAGGTTCTCTTTATAAGACTAGTCATAAGGGTATGGGACTGCATTGAGTTTAACTCACAAAATAATTATTGTTCCACATTTGGTAAAAGAAGGCGTAGAAGCCCAGGAGCCACGATGGAGAACTGATACATTATCTTGCACTTTATTCTAGAAGTTCATTTGCAAAAAAGAAACTGCCCTGGATTTAATAAACTCCATGTAGGAATAGTGCAAGCCCTACATGGAGTGCATCATAGCCATGTCTGCAGCTCCTCCTCAGCAGCACGCCTTGCATATCCATGAAGGCGCGCTACTGAGGGAGAGCCATGCACACAGTTATTGAATCAATGCTAGGGGGGGTGTTACAGTACTTGGGAGATGTGTAACACACCCCTTGCACTGTCAAAGTGCCATACGGCACTAAAAGATTTAAGTAAAGTGTCCTCAGACACTTATTTATAAGTACATTATGTACTTCACATAGGGGGTGTGTTACAGTGTCTGTAACACATCCCCTGCACTGTCAAAGTGCCATATGGCACTAAAAGACTAATGTAAAGAGTGTCCCAGCCAGTATGAAATATATATATATATATATATATATATATATATATATATATATATGTATATATATATATATATATATATATATCTATATATATATACATATATATATATATATATATATATATATATATATATATATATATATGTATATATATATATATATATATGTATGTATGTAGGGGGTGTGTTACAGTCTCTGTAACACACCCACTGTACTGACAGAATGCGTATGGCAGTGAAATTAAATGTGAAAATGTATTGTCCCTATTATTTTTATTTTGTTTTTGTTTATTTATTTACTTTTTTACGTTTATTTTGTATATTTGGGCGGTGCGATGCTTAGCAACAAACACATGCCAGACATCTAAAAATAGTAACCAGATGAATTTAAATTTATAAGAAAAGGTCAAGTTTAAGCAAAGCTGAGTGGGTTTGTGGGGCACGGCACAGTGCTCAGCAGTGCTTAAATGTAAATAAGAGGCATATAAAGTGACTTATCAGCTGATTCTCAGTGGCTGTATGGTTAGAGTTATGGCCTCATATACAGTAGGTGCACAGGTCGAATCCCGGCATGTAATAGGCAAATGGTGTGAATGTTTTTTTTTTGTTATGTATGCATTGAAATATGTTAACTGGGTTAGTCCATCTTGACCAGGAGCCCATTGACAGTGGAGACCCGAGTGTAAAAGCCCTAGTTGCACACATGTCCAACACATTAAAGTTACAGTAACAGATAACGTAGTGAAATGCATATGTTTAGGAGATATAAAGTAAAATAGATACACCTAAGAATGAAGCATTATTAATGAACAATTTTTACAATACTTATTTTTGTATTAAATAATTGAAGTTTGCCCATAGCTAAGCCCTGCTAAGCATTGCTAAGCCATGCTAAGCAATGCTGAAACAAGACCTGTTTTAGCAGTACTGAGCAACGCGCAGCTCCACTTAGCTGGTTTGAGAATTGCTAAGCATTCCCACTTTAAGCAGTCCTCGGTTCGACTAAGCAGGTTTGTGCACTGCTTAGCACTGCTAAGCAGTCCCTGTTTAAGCACTGCTCAGCTGGATTCAGCAGGTTTGTGTGATGCTAAATGAAGCTAAGCATTTTTAAAAATGGCCAATGGCAGCAAAGGGCAGAAAAACTGTCTTATTCACACTGAACAAGTGGGAATACAGCCAGAATCTATTGGAGTTTGATCACTGCAGGAGCTATCACTGGAATAGGAGAGGATGTGCACTTTCGGGTGAGCGCTGGGGCATGTTGGAGTCCAGGGTCATGGTTGAGCTCCTCGTCAAAGACCATGATGACAGACTGCTGCAGGGCCAGTGCCAGGGCTCTGAATACAAGTCTGAGGCCTGGGACTGTCTGGCACATGACCTCACCACTGATACTGGAATCCCCTGCACTGGTGAACAGGTACGTCATCATTATGACGACCTGCAGTGAAGGAAGGGGGGGGCTCTTGGCCCAATGGATACAAGATGCTCAGGAATGGAATCCCCCAGAAGTATGTAAGTATAGGAACCGATGATTTATCATATTGTAGTATAAATATCTGATAGACAGGTATGCATAATGGCGCGTTTCCCTCCCCACAGCTGCAGAGGAGGGGACTCGCAATTTGGAAGCCCATGCTGGGTGCCTAGCAAGGATGTGCTGAGAGTGTGGTGAGTACAGATATATCTTGTAATATATAGTAATATAAATAAGAAAGAGTACAATAGTAACTGCCAGTAGGTATAGTCTTTTCTGAGTGTAGTGCACTGATTATGTTCATAGATGTAGACTGATATTACTGAGTAATGCCAAGTACAGTTCAGTATAGATGAAAGCATGTAACATGCTACCATTAAGGAAAGAAAGCTAAATCTGCATTAATAATGTGTAGGAATGCAATGTGTATAGTGTATTAATACTAAAGATCTGTTAATAAAGTACAGTGGAACAATAAAGATGACATAAATAAAGAAAGAAAGCAAAAATAAATAAACAAATAAAGATTAAGTAAAGAACAATAAAGACTGTGAAATGCACTTCAATCACTGTGTCATGTTACCTGCAATAATGTTTTTGTTCTGCCAATTGTTGTGTGTATTCTGGGCTATTGTTCAATAAATACAATATTACAGCTGCAGTGAAGCAAACATGGGTACAGTGAAGCAAACATGGGTACAACAACATGAAGTGACCAAAGTTGGCCTGATAAAGAACTGTTATGCTAAAGTGTAGATGTGGAGCTATACTACTACATATAATGCAATATGATATCTGTTTTGCACTAAGATCTGAACCTTGAATAGTAATGTCTAAGCTATTATATTGTGTTTCCCCAAGACTGTCTTGTGTTAACCTTTGCATTTCAGCTCTACACATTCCTGAATGTAGGTACGCTGATGCAGGCAAGTATGAGACTGTAATAGCTGCAGACTGCAAATATACCATCTTCAAATGTATAGTCAGGTAGGCATCCTAGCACCCTGATAAAGTTTGTGCAGATCACACATGTTCCCATGCACTAGGGGTTAATTGTGTGCACCTGCATTTCAAATATTAATACACACTTCACCTACTATGTCTGTCATGCATGAATCTCATGCATGTATGTTCAGCTGTCACTGCAGTCTTCTGAGTCACTCTACCTACATAGACTTTGTCACCAGGTGAGCTTTAGGAACATATCAGTTAATCAACACACAGCAGTAGGTCAGTGTGATAAGCAATATAAATGTTGTTACTTTTTTTCCACACACAGACCAGGGTTCAAATCTAGGGACCAGTACTAATATTTATTTATAGTAACAGACAAGAAGTACTGACTATTTATAGGAACAGTCATGTAATAACAGATATTCTCCCCACAGGACTAAAAGGTAAAGAAATGTCTGTAGTAGCTGCCTGAAGAGTATACTAATGTCTGTGTCCAGATGTACTTGTGTGTAAACAGCATTGATCAGCAAGGTGATAAGACTCCATTAAATAACATGTCATGAAGTACAGGACTATTACAATTTAAGAACACAACTTAAATATTGTACTGTTGGTACAGCTGTATGCTTGGCGCATCTGTGAATGTGTGCTGATAATCTAACCCCATGCCTATGAATGAGAGCAGGATAGGTATAAACCCCCTGCACTGTGCACGATACATGTCTCTCAAGTGTTGTGGATAGTGATCACTGTTGCCAATAACCTTGGACACACATATAAATCCAGTTGAAGTATGCCAGTAGCACATTCACACAACATCAGGTATGCCTTGTTAGTCATATATCTTCCCCTGATATGTAATAGTCCCCTGTAGTCATGTACCTATAGTTCCTACAGCCTGGACCATACCAACCCATGTAGGCAGCCTGTGAGGTATGTATGTGCGACAGAAGGTATAGGGCACATGTAGATGTAAAGTAAGGGCAGACCTGTAGAGTATTGACCAGTACAGTTGTGCAAAATATAGCCTATACAGTTGTTAATGGAATGTTTTTCTCTCCCCTCACTCCTTATCTGCATCACAAATATTTATTATTACGCTATGGGTATGGTTTCATTTGCACTTATGTTGTTTTCAAAACCTAATCTTAAGCCTTGTACTGTATTATTGGTTATATATCACAATGGCTGCATAATAACATACCTTGTCGAAATTCAGTCATTGCTGGCCTTTTGCCTTAACTGTTACTGGCATGATTTTACAATACTGATTGTTATTCCAATTATGCCTGTGTTCTGTATGCTATGCTGTGCTATTGTTCTGGGTTAATTGGAACACCCATGCATGCTGTTATAATTAATGTTGCAATGTTCTGTTCATGACTAACCAATAAACTTTGACAAACCTCAGCAACATAGCATGTTTGGGTAGGCCGATCCCAGTGGATCTGCCTGTCTCACCTCATCTGCCCACAGCACCTGGTCCCAGCACATCTGGGACCCAACCTAGAGCTGCCTCCTCTGCTTGTCCTGCCCCACCCTCAGGTGGAACCACCTCAGGGGACAGGGCCCATCCCCTCCCCAGGTTCAAGCATGGAGAAGATCCTGCCACTTGCAATCAGTTCTCAGGGATGGTGTGCAAGGCTATCCAGCAGGATTTGGATGACTGACTGCACCTGATCAAGGCAGGCTGGTGCACCTTGAAGGGCAGGTTAGCCCCAGCACCAAGCCCCCAGTACAGCCACCTTTGGGGCTGTAAAGGGGCAGTGTTGACTGCCCATGGGTGAAGACTTCAGTCCCACTGTTTCCATCTGGGGGCACGTGGTCATCCAATTCTCAACCACTCTCCCCATCCAAGGTGTTTACCCCCCTCATGTGTCATGCACTGCCCCTGTCTGATGTCTGGTCTGTCTTGTGTGTCTGCAAATGCAACCTCTCCTACCCAACTTACCTCCCCAAATGTACCTACAACCCTTCCCCAACATTTCACTATCTCCTTAAAAAAAAAAAAATAACTGGGCACCTGTCCCACAAAAAAAATAAATAAATCATCCCATACATAGTTCTCCATTTTTCCCCCACATACACTGGCATCAATCAATCATCACTGCAATTAATCAACCAAGTTATCTCACCTACACCCCTCCCTGTGGGATGTGAGGCTCCAAATTAACTATAGCTACGTTCCTTTCCTACACCCATCCTGCAAATCTCGACCTGCCTTTCATATTGTTTTTCCCCCTGTTTCCCCCCATTTCACCACTTTCCTACCATTCCCTTTTTTCTTTTTGTTTTTTGGAAATAGCATGGGTTTAAGTGGGACTAAGCGCTGCTTGGCATCAAGGCAAGTCAAGCAAACCCACTTAAAACTGCCTTAATCACCATATCTGATTCATTGTTCTGCATTTCAATAAAATAACCAGCCTGCTAAGTCTCAAAACCAACACACCATTAGGCCAACTCAGCCCTGGGGAATTACTGATGCTTTCATAAATATACCATGCAGTACAGTGATGTAACATTAGGGAAAAAAGAGACCCCTGCTAAATACTGAACCCATGATCCTCTCAACTACAGCATAGTGCATTAGATCATTAGGCCAACTTAGTTCTGGAGAATAGCTAGTGTTTTTATGTATGTACCTAGCCAGGCATATCCCAACAACTGGAACATCCACAGAGATTCCTCACTAAAACAATACAGGGCATAAGTAATATGTCATATGCAGACTGCCTCAAGGCCCTATCCCTGTATTCTGTCTCCTACAGGCTTTTGAGGGGAGATCTATGCCTGGCATACAGGGCATTGTCAGACCCCACTCTGATGGACCTCCTGCATATCCACAAACAAACACTACCAGATTTACCCGTTCTAAAGACTTAAACCTTGTCTATGATATAAATAAGACCTGCTGGAGAGCTAGGTATGTATCCCAGAGACTACCCCATCTATGGAACAGGCTCCTCATCCATGTGAAGCAGAGTTCATCCCTAATCCAATTCAAGTGTAACTTGGATAATTGGATGGGAAAATGGAAATTCATCCCTGGTTTGACACCTATGCCTCTGATGCAAACAGGTAACCTGTAAATGGTGAATCTCCCAGGCCCATGTTTATACTTATCAAGGGTATCAGAACTCGTTAGAGATTTGGTATGCATGGCTAGGCTTAGAAAGGCCCTTGTGGCCATTAGCCTAATAAATATCTATGAACCTATGAACTTACAAACATATCCTTATTGCCAGTGACACAATACTCCTAAATACTAAGTCAAACACAAGAACCAAGTCCCAGCTACTGATAAAGGTAACTGCCAAATAAACACTGAAAATCCAAAACATAAAAATTGGCAGGAACACCACAGCTTCACACAGTAAAAGTATTTATTTGTAAAAATGGACCAGATGAGTGTTTTCACATTGTAAAACCAACACTTCTTCAGATCATAAAAACACAAAATCACAGCTCAGTTTAAAAACAGTTAGATGTTCAATCAGCTATGTTAATCCATCACTTCATTAAACCAATTTCCTCCCTTTCAATAGAGGTTTTAAAGAGACACAAGCGTTAATACCAGGATGTTTATCAGCCTGTAGCCTCAAGATCCATTTAAGTTCTACTGTTTCAGTATAGTTAGTGAGATCACCCCCCAGTGACCCACATGCACTATTTGTAGTACCATAAAAAACAAACTCATGTCCAACATTTTCTTTAATATGTTTAGCTAGTGCATTGTTCATATTGCAAGTCCTAATCTCATAAGAATGACTGAAAATGTTCTTTTAATCTCTTATTGGCCTTACCAACATAGAATCCTGTACAGGACTTGCATGTCGCTAAATAAATTGCTGTACTACAATCTACATAGAATCCTGGACTAAAAATATACTTCATCTGTGGCTGTTTAAATACTTGTTCCTGTGAAATATATGTAGAGGCTCTGCAATGCCTGCAACTGTATGTACCAAGTCTGGCAGATAGCAAGTTACTTGACCTAGTATTACAATTCCCTGTACACAGTTGTCTTTTCAAGTTTAAACAATTTTTATACATAAAAGAGTGATTGTTCCCAACTATTTCAGCAGTCTTGTTGTCACTTGTGAGTATTCTCCAGTTTTTTCATATAATGTTACATACAGAGCCTACATCATTTGTGTACTTCAAACCAAATCTGAATTTACTGAAAAAGCTCCTATCTTTATGTGCACTAGAGGCACATCTAGAGAAGTATAAGGCAACAGTGTTTTTTTCTATCCTAACCACCTTCTCCTTATGCTTTATCAATGCTTTATCAAAAGATCCTTCTTATAGCCCTTTTTCAAAAAATGTTGACTCAATACATCAATGTTTTCATGAAATGCTTCCTCTTGTGTGCATAGTCTAGAGTATCTCATGCATTGGCTTCTTACTGCATTAGAATATATATGACTGGGGTGCATACTATCAAAGGACAAGTAACTATTTTTCCAACATCCCTTTCAGAATAAATTGGTATCTGTCCTACCCATTTGGTTAACCAATAATCATACATCCCAAAAAATTATCTCTTTCTATGACATGGACTTAGTAAACCTCAACAATTCAGTGGTATGGTTAATGTAGTGAAGAAAACCATATAATTATTCTTGGCCCTCTCCCCACAAGATAAAAACACCATCCACAAAACAACGGTACAATCTAATGTGTGGTCTGTATATATTGTTATTGTTAAGCACAAATTGTTCCTCCCATGTGTTCATTACTGCATTTGCATATGAATTTGCACAGGGGGTGCCCATGGCCACCCCCCATTTTTGTGCATATAAGCAGTCACCATACAAAAAAACATTATTGTTTAAAACCAAATCCAACAAGCAGCAAACCATATCAACCTGACTGTTGTCGAAATTACCTCTGTGTGTCAACAGTTCTCTAATGGTATCAAGGCCATGCTCATTCAGAATGCATGTAAATAAATTCACTACATCAAGGGTCACAAGAAAAAACCCTGTTATATCACCACAACTCTCCAAAAATATGAAGAGGTCAGTTAAAAATTGCTCAGTATCCCTGAGTACAACTGAGACTGAAGCAAACATTGTCTTAAGCTTACTTTCCACATATAAAGAAAATGTTTGTATGACCCATCCTTCCCCTGACACAATCAAACATAGGGGTGGTTTAGTCAAAGATTTATGAACCTTAGGAAGGCCCTTTATCAATGGTATCTTAGGTTCAGTCACATACATAAAATCAAACAAGTCACAGTCAATGGAAGTTTCCATAAATAATACATATAAGGCATTATGTACATAGTCAATAATAGATCTTACCCTCTCCATGCTGATCTGTACATATCTCCCTAGATTTACTATTCCTCCGTGCAGGACTAGCTTAGTCCTGCATGGAGGCGGCCGTTTAGGAGCAGGACGGCAACGCACCATGCATAGTAATGAGGCACGCTGCCTGAGCTCCTAGGTTTACACGGAGCATGTAAGAGTGCAGGGGGTGTGTCTGAGAGCAGACCTCTCAGAATATACATGCCCCCGCAATGATGAACAGCAGAAAGGGGTATGAAATGAGCGGAACCGCTCATAGGTGACTGCATATGGGTCTCCCTCATGTACAACAGCAACAGTATACATAAATAAAATGAAGAAACCCTTTTTTTAATTCTGATTAAAGCTAACCACAGGTGCGCTGGTGTGCCCATCGCTTAGCTATGGTTAATGCAGCTTAAATAGCTGAAGAGGATATCAAGGAAGATATATACAAATGAAGCAGCATAGAAATAGTGCAATGGGAAAAGCATTTGCTTTACGAGCAGGCATTCCCGGTTTGAGTTCCACTACAGCAGATACCATTTTCCATGGCATAGCATGTTATGAGTAATATTTATGTTGCATAGCCCACTAAATAACATATTTGCATGAACTGGAGTACTGCAGTAAATGCACATGTGAGGTGTCAGTGTCATAATGAATAAGGCACTAGTAAGCAGGTTTAAGCACAAATAAGCAGTGGTAAGCATATTTAAGCACTAGTAAGCGGGCTTAAGCCCATCTGCGATGTGGTAAACAATGCCTACACTGGCTAAGCAATTCTAAAGCTAACTCTCTGTAAGCAGATGTAATGGCAGGTTAGCAGTGCTTACCGTCGAGCAAACCCGCTTACAACTGCTCAAAAGTGCCTTAATCACTTTGTATCCAATGGCCCTTGTTCTGCCAATCAACAAAATAAACATCCATGCAGATCTTGAACCCAGGACCGTATACAACATACTCAAAGCAGTTATCCACCAAGCCATCACAGACATACAGAAGCATGAGGTATCAGCAAACAAGTCCTCACCATAGTAAAGTAAAACTGAACCTATGAAAGGAATCAGTATACAGTCATATGTTCCACAACCCACTAAATAACATAAATATGTGAACTGGAGTACAGCAGTAAGCCCAGAAGTGAGATATAATTGTAATAGAGTGTTGAACACTGTGCTGAGAAATACAGACCATTATAACCTTTGCAGGTACTGTTCACACTGGTAATGTAGGGAATTGTGAGTGTTGAAGTTTCTCAGAATAATAAAGTATCACTGGTCACTGCCACCCACACTGTGCTACATAATATAACTGTGTAGAAAAACATGTATATGTGTGTGTCAGGTAACTAAAGGTGGAAGAAAAGGGCAATATTCTAGATATGTCCCAGCACACCAGCATGTGGTCAACACATGGCCAGAGTCTGTGTATAAAGAGATGTATAGCTATGTGCACAACATCAACCTGGAATCTGAGAGTATGTGTAGAAACAATTAATTAGTGTTAACAAACATTCCCTCCACAGGTATACCAGGTAAGAGGTGTATACTGCAGGAAAAACTGGTTCATGTGTAATGATGACTACAGCCATATCACTGTCCAAATTAAGGCTATAGGGTAATGTAGTAAGATTTGTAAGGTACATTTTACAGCACTGACTAGGAAAGTAATGTGGAATACAGGAATATAGTAGTTGTTAAGTGACATCTTTCTCCCCCCCACCATATCTCCAACAATAATCAACATACCCACCCCAACTGGTATGTACTGACACCTGTGTTCTGATAATGTCCAATTGTTTGATAAATATTTTAATGGTCCTATGCATATGCTATATTGAATTATTCCAACACTGGTGGCATTATGCCATCAATGTACCTGCACGCTTTTCTTATTACCACTGTGGTCCCATATATGCATGTGTTCTGTTTGCTATGCAACTGTTCCGTATCTGGTGTCTGGGTTAATGGGAATATCTATGCATGCTGTTATACCTAATCCTGGAATGTGTTGAATATTACTAACCCACATATGATGATGAAATCTAAACACTAAAGCACGCTTGGGAAGGCCAGTCCCAGCTGACCCACCTGTCCCACCACAGCTGGCCATGGCACAGGGCATCAGCATGCCTGGTGCCCAACCCAGGACCTCCATGTCCATTGGTCCTGCACCACCTTCGGGTGGAATCACCTCAGGGGATGAGGCTCAACCCCCCCCCCCGGGAGTGGGCGCGGACAGGCACCTGTCACCCATCGCCAGGTTGGGGTTGTGGTGCATAGAGTGATCAACCAGCAGTTTGGTGATCTTCCACACCAGCTTGAAGGCTGCATGTCACAATTAGAGAGTCAGCCTGGCTCTGCAACTCAGCCCCTAGCACAGCCACCTTTGGAGCTGTGAAGGTGCAGTGGTGACTGCCCATGGGTGGGGACCTCAGTCCCACTGTTTCCACTAGGGGGCTTGTGGGGTTCCAATTTCCAAACAACCTTCCCCATCAAGGTGTTTACCCCCCACATGTGTAATATACCACCCCTGTATGTGTCTTGTTTGTCTTGTCTGTTAACCTACCCAACCTACCTCCCCAAATATACCTACTACCCCTCACCAACATCCCACTCTTCCCACAAAAAAATCCCACCCCATACATAGCTGTCCATTTCACACATGTGTCCACTGGACACATGTAATCTGGTCTAATTGGCATCACAACAAATTATTGTTGTCCTCACGCCCTCCCAGGGGTTTAAGTTTCCAAATCAACCTCCAAATTCAGTGTATATGCACAGCTGTTGCTGTAGAAGAAATGGGCAGCTATGGACCTTCCCTACACCCTTTCTGCACATCCCTGGCTATTTCCCTACTGTCTTTCCCACTTTCTGCCCCTTTTTTCACCACTTTCCTATCAACCTCTTTTTCTTTTCTTTTAAAGAAACTAGCGCAGGGATAAGTGGGAATAAGCACTGTTAAGCAGCAGTAAGTGGGTTTAAGCCTGTTTGTGCAGGGGTAAGCTATGCCTACACAGGTTAAGCAATTCAGAAGCTGAGTATGAGAAACTGTAACCAGAATTTAGCAGTGCTTACCTCCTCGCAAACACGCGCAAACCCACTTACAACTGCTTTAAAGTGCCTTAATCACTCTATATCCAATGGCCAATGTTCTGTCCAGCAACAAAATAAACAGCCGCTGCAAGGCTCGAACCCAGGGCCCTGCATTCCATAGCTATAGTGATGTACCACTAAACCATGTCAGATATACATTGCCTTTATGTTTTCAAAAACATATCATCCAACCCAGTCATTCAACAGTACAGAAAATGTATTCCAACATTTAGATGTATGTGTGAGTAAATATATTAATAACTCAACAGATACTATATATATATATATATATATATATATATATATATATATATATGAACATATATACATGCAAATGCCTACATCTATATATATGTCTACACCTATATGTCTAAATATACACAGCAAGTTACATATATGCAAGCAGATATATATCTATGTAGGTATATACAGACATAGTTATATATATGTAAGCAGATATATATATATTTATATAGGTATATATGGACATATATCTGTAGATAACAATGGAAAAATAAGTAAGACATATATGTCCACATGTACGGTTAATGGGGTTGAGAGGCCCCAAACAATATACGTCTTGTACGAATAGGTATACCCCCCACAGCCAAACACGTCTGCCCTGCAATACACTACCAAGTGTTGCAGATCCCATAACAAGAACCTGACACAACATGGGGCATCCCTAGGATACATATACACAGACACATATATGCAGATACAGATATACACATATATATATATATATATATATATATATATATATATATATATATTATATATATATATATATATATATGTGGGATCCGTATGGATCACCAAATGGCAACATAACCGTCAGATTAGGCTGGGCATACTTACGGGAAAGTGCTTTTCACCGAAAGGCACTTTCGTGTAAGTATGCCTGTTGCGGAGATCGCACTATAGTGGGGATAAGGGATAATTCCCTTTTCCTCACTGTAGTGCGACCTCAGAGTGAGAATATTTAAGTAGGGGGGGTGTGGGGGGTGCAGGGGGGCTTGCCCCCCCTGCCAAAACATAAAAGTAATGTTTTTTTTTAAAACACACTTTAACGAAAGTGCTTTTTCGGTGAAAGCACTTTTGTTAAAGTGTGTTCGGTGGCTGTGGATTTGGACTACTGAACTTTTGTTCAAAAGTCCTAGATCCATATACATATATATATATATATATATATATATATATATATATATAAACATATATTTAGATATATATGTAACTACACATATACACTCGGAGATATGTACAGTAAGTTACATATGTAGTACATGCACACAATATGGAACAGCCACTGTTCCTACAGTTACCAACTTACCAACTGGAGACTGTATGAGACACCCATAGAAATGACATTCTTTGCCTGCAACATATACCCACAGAGATATCAAAGGATATAACACCACACACAGGTGTGCATAAATGGGAAAGCTTTATTTGTGTACTATTACAGTTGTATATGTCATTTCATATAGCTGTTTAGATACGGACACCCATATAACCTGAGTAATGCTACTGTGAAACAGCAATACTAATACAGTAGTCTGGAAAGGTTAACAAATGTTGCTGTCCAGGCTAAGGCCATCAAGTAATACAATAGTGAAGACAGACTGGCCCACAGGATACCAAACACTCAACAGTGAGTAATGCAGGTGTATAGTTAAGCAGCCTCTATCTACACGCTGTAGACAATCCCTAGGAGGTAAAGACCTCAGTTGACACAATGGGATGTAACTGTTACATAGCAAGGCACAACTGACACCATCACAAGAATACTGACAAACAGAATAGTCTGTATGGCAGGTGGCAGTGGGCCTGCATTTAACATTATACATGACTGTTATGGTGGCCTGGCAGCAGTACATCTGGCAAGTAACTGGACATTACATCTCGCTGGGTAAGTAAACTAAGCTGCTAGGCATTTAACATAGCACTGTGCAGGCTACAGGCAGACCGGCTCAACACTGGCCTACATTGCCTATGGGGGAATGCACATGTACCTGCACATAGATAGTAGGCTCTACAGGCATGCCACAGCACAGAGTAGCATACGCTTGTCTGTACATGCTTCACCACAACCAATGTGAACACAGCCACAGCTATATATGGCATGTTAGCATATTATTACAATATATGGATTATCTGTTCAACACCAACCTCATATGTGCCACACACACACTCACCCTATATATACTGGGCCACTACACAGTGTGGTCCGCTGCCTGTCTGTGGTATGGGACATGTGCGTGTATGGCCCTACAAACATGCAAGCCAATAGGGAAACATACAGTGGAGCAGCATGTAACATCAGATAGGACAGGACCGAGAACAATAACATCTACCACAGTCTGTACACAGGCCAAGGTACATATTAACATTACGCACACTGCCAACAATCACTATAAGTACACAGACCTCAGTACTGTACACACAACCACAGAATGTCCAGATTATGTCATCAAATATAACCCCTGCTATACATTACATGTGTAGCAGTCTGATATCTCACTGGCTTGTTATCAGATATGATGTCAGTAATTATGGTGTACAGTACATATGCACCCCTTACTGCATGACATATGTACGAAGGTTGTCAGGGTTGTGGCTGGAGGCACATACACATGGCCAATATTGAGATGTTGCTGTGATAATTTCATACATTTACTGTTGTAACAGGGTTTGTTGCACCATATGTCCTATGAGGGATATGAAGTCAGAAACTCTCACGGCTATCACCATCTACAGACTGCAATCCTCACACTACCTTCTGCAGTTTACAGATAGGTGCTCTGTGAGTAACACCTGAAACAAAAGGCACTGCAGACTGGCTAGTCTGCAGATGGCCCTACAGATCTGTGCTCCCTCATAAACATAGCACTGACATGGAAGGTATGTAAACATGTAGGACAGCCATAACCACACACACCCTGTTAGAACAACATTACTCCAAATGCAGTATAGCAGTACTGACAGTTTGTAGTCAGGTCAGGCACATCCCCCTCCTGTGTGTTGGCCTGTTTCCACAGTGTATGCTGTTAGAGGTAAACCCCAATCCATCTGAGATGCTGTTTGCCAAACAACAGATCGAGTTCCTGCTCACAGTGAATGAAAGGCCCAACACCAACATGATGTTCCTAGATATTGGTGTGTGTTTCCATGCGATTGGCTATGGGAATGTTACCACAGCTGTTCCACATGCAATCAGCTAGAGGAGGGCTGCAATTTGTACAGAGACCATCAGCTGATCCTGAGCATCACTTAAAATACACATGCTGCTACCTAAGTAAAGCAGGTGTAAGTCTCCACATCGACCAGAGAGGGAGTAGGAGAGGCAGACAGAGGCACAGAAAAGCAAGGGAGGAGTGAGAGAGTCAAACTTATTCATGTTTGTGTCACACACCTACCAGTACAGGGTATCAAACCCCCGACAACTATGTAGTGCTATCACATGTCCATGCAGTTACTGGATGTGCCACATAGGTTACATGTTGGGGAACCCTAAGAAGGTATATGTGATGGTGAGTGACATCTGCAACAGGGATATGGTAGCTATGTGGTAGGTGTAGTACACGTGTCTGCCCACATGAACAGGTGTCGCTGTCAACACAGCCACCCTTTCACAGGGATGCACACACATTCCCACACTTGGCAGGTTCAGGAATACAACTCATCACTAGTGGGATTGCCACAACACAGTACTGTGCAGGTATCACATGCACCACAGGGGTCATATGGAGGTTATATGTGTCAAGAATATGTGGAGGTGTCTGACATCAGACAGCATGCTTCAGTATGCCAATGAAGGTTGTAGTGAGTGTGAATGTGGTCATATGCATCATACACCACACACACAGACATGAGTGCCAGTACTAACATGCATGTGTGCACTGCTTCACGGGTGTGTTGTGCTTGATGGTGCCAGACGGCTATACAAGGCTAGGTGATGGGTATACCTTGGTATCAGGCAATGGTCTGCATTGTGGCTCAGGGGTGTAGTCCCTGGAGTTGTCAACACAAGTGGGTATTGTGTTCACCATCCAGTCACCTGGGTGACTATTGCATGTGGCCAGTGGTGTGCATTCCTTTGTCCATGATATGGACAGTGTCTGGGATGTGCACACCTCCCACATGCATGTACTGTGACATGTGGAACTTTACCTGGGGTGTCTGGCCCATGTTGTGTACACAGATCATTATCATCAGATGTGCCAGTCCTGGCCTCATGTGGTGGGTACTCTTCATGGACAGCAGGTTGGCCCTCCACCTACATTGATAGCATGATACCAGTATTCCCTGGTGTCAGTGGCATCCATCCATACAGGGCTTGTGATTCAGGCATGCTATGTCCTTTGTGGGTCAAATTTGATGGCACCACAGGTGTTGCAGGTGTTCAGTGGGGAACATGGGGGAGGTGCACTGTCAGCATGTACATGCCTATTGGACTGATGGACAGGGTGCCGTGCCCTCTGTAGCCTACTACAATCACACCATGGTTACTATCAGTGGGCAAGATGCAGAGTACTACCAACGTAGTGGCTGTTTGGCTGTTGCCTAGGCAAGCATGTGTGTGTATGAGACATGAGTTGAGAGTGTAACCTAGGTAATACAAGGGTTGCTAATGCTGTTTAGCTGGCATTGATGTCACATTTAGGGGTATTGATTTGCACCCCAGCCTCATGGCTATTTCACATCTTTTATCCCTGTATGGTGAACATTGTGATATTTACATGGCCCACCATATAAGAAGTTTGCAAAACCCGCTCCACATTGAGTCCAGTTGTTACACACTCACACCCACCACCATGAAGGCTACAAATGACAACCGCAGACATACAAACACACACACACACACACACACACACACACGCACACACACGCACACACACACACACACACACACACACACACACACACACACACACACACACACACACACACACACACACACACACACACACACACACACACCTGTCATGTCTGGGATTAGAACTCCTACCTAACTAGTATATTGCACTATAGCACTACTCTGTTATAGGACGCGCCATGGAGATTACGGCAGTTCTGTTTCCCCAAAGGTGTATTTCACAGTGAATGATAGCAGGGATGCCAAAGGATGGCAATTGAATTGTAGTGAGTGTGACTAGCCTAAAATGCATTGTTACCTACACAAACATAGAAACACGCACACAACATCCACAACTGCCATGTGTAGGGATCGAACCCCTACCAAAGGTCTATATCACACTACAGCATGATGCTGTTATAGGATATACCATGGGGATCACTAGAGTTCTCCTTCCCCAAAGGTGTATTTCACAGTGAATGACATCAGCAGGGATGCCAAAGTAGGGCATTTGAATTGTAATGAGTGTGACTAGAGAAAATGCATTGCTCCCTACACACACACACACACACACACACACACACACACACACACACACACACACACACACACACACACACACACACACTTACAATATCTGGAATTAGAACTCCTACCTGACTAATTTATCACACTACAGCAGTATGCAGTTACAGGATTTGCTATTGAGATTACTGGGCTACAACCTTCCCAGAGGTGTATTTCTAGGTGGATGACATCAGCAGCCTTGCCAAAGTAGAGAATTTGAATTGTAGGGAGTGTGACTACCCTAAAAAGCATTGCTGTCTACACAGACAAAGTCAGACATGATACACACATTTGCCAAGTCTGGGATTAGAACTCCTACCTAACTAATTTATCACACTACAGCAGTACACAGTTATAGAATGCGCTATGGAAATGACTGGGCTACAACCTTCCCAGAGATGTAGTTCTAGGTGGATGACATCAGCAGCCTTACCAAAGTAGATCATTTGAGTTGTAGGGAGTGTGACTACCTTAAAAAGCATTGCTTTCTACACAGCTAGAGACAAACAGACACACACACACACAGTTGCCATGTCTGGGATTGGAGCTACTACCTAACTACAGCATCACGTAGTTATGGGACACGACACAGAGATTACTGGGCTACAACTCTCCCAAAGGTGTATTTCACAGGGGGTGACCTCAGCAGGCTTGTCATAGTAGAGCTATGGGGAGGGCAGTGTGTGTGCATGGGCTACAACCCATTCATCTAGAGGTTCACACACTACATGCGGGCACACATAGGGTCATATTTCACAGGTACATGTATACAGCTGCTAAATGACTACTTCCTTGTACAGTCATGTTGCACAGCTAGCACGTGCACCACATAGTCTGTAATGCTGACAGATTATGATGGCAAGTATCTACAGTGAGTGACATCTGAACCTCATCTGGTTGTGATCCTTTGGCTGTGTGCTGGATGGGACAATCCTGAATGGCTTCTTGTCACAGTCACCCTCTTCCACACATTTATGTATGTCCACCTTTGGCTTATTATAGTGTGTTGTCCTTAGATATATGTCCGTATTCCTAACCACTGTGTGTGCAAAGCATGTGTGGTGCACATTGAGGAGTGTCTGCACTAACATCTGCAATTTCCAGATGTGTCTGGTCCACTGGTGTTTGCAGACATGGCCTTCATGTGTTTAAGTGTGTGAGTATGCCCAGTATGACCTTTCAGTATGTTATTGACTGATATTGCCTTCATTTCTCTGTATGTGAGCATGCCCAGTATTCCCATCTGTATTGAGTGTGTGGATCAAGTCCAGGTAGTTTGTATTGCAGTGCCAACAATTGTGTTGACACCTACATAAAGCATACTGTTTTTGCAGGGTATCCATTGATCATTTGGCATTGACTGCTACTACATTTCTACATAGGATGGGGGGCACACCTGACTATTTCTACAATTCTACACAGGATTGGGGGGCACACCAGACTGTTACTACATTTCTATGTAGGATGGGGTGGGGCAAACCAGACTATTTCTACATTTCTACACAGGATTGGCGGGCACACCTGACTGTTACTACATTTCTACGTAGTATGGGGGGGGGTGCACCTGACTATTTCTACATTTCTACACATAATTGGGGGGGCACACCTGACTGTTACTACATTTCTACATAGGATGGGGGGCACACCTGACATTTGTACACATTTTCGATGACTGTACTGGTATGTCTGGTACTCCATTTCATTCTGTATTCTTACTTATCATGCTGACTAGAGGCATACCAGTGTACTACAGATCTTAGCTTTGATTTACCTACATATTAGTTTATGACTTCCTACCCTTCAGAACTAACATCCCACTGCCTGACCTGCTGTTGTCTGTCTGTGTAGGCCGGGGGTGGGTTACTCATAAGCATCATTCAGAGGTCATAGCACAGCTTTTGTTTGCATTTGTTTACCCCTGTCCTGCTGGCTGTGACTGTTGTTGGGTATGTTAATCCCCTGACTGGCATGTGTGAGTCAATTACCTTGAGGGTGTCCCAGTATTGAGGGTGGTGCTGCAGGGCTGCGTATGTCAGATGCACATAGTACACTCCCTACACATGGTTGAGCACAGGTAGTGTAATGTTTGGCATCCCTTTTATTGTATGTGAGAGTCTGAGAGAGGTGCTATTCCCTGGGTCCCTCCTGTGTCAGTGTATGTGCTATGCATTGCCTCTTTGCCAAGGCCAGGGCATACTGGGCTTGCCTCCTTCTGCCTACTGGGTCAGGCTCAGGATGTTCTCATCTAAATCACTCTGTGCCTGTGCAGGCCTTGGCAATGTTGGGGGGGGGGAGTTTGGCCCTGCCCTGTGCTGTTCCTGCTGCAGCTGTTTCCACAAGATCATATTGTGTAGCATGGCACATATGAGGACAATTTGGGTACATGTAGCTGGTGAGTACTGCAAGGCTCCACCGGATGTGTCCAGGCACCAGAACCATGACTTGAGCATCCCAAACACATGCTCTACTATAAATCTGGTTTGTGCGTGTGCCTCATTATGGAGTTCTTGTTTGGGTGTGTGTGCATTTCTGATGGGTGTCATCAGCCATGGCTCCAGTGTGTAAGCAGCACCCCCCACTAGGTGACCATGAGGGATGTCCCCATGGCAAATCTGTGGTACAGCTGTGTCAGATGCCAGATGTGGGAATCATGATAGCTTCCAGGGCAGCCAGCACACACATTCATTATTATGCCCTGGGCATCGCACATTACCTGACAGTTGATAGAGGGGAAGCCCTTGCGGTTGATATAGACCCTACCCCACTCACCGGGTGGTGCTTTGATGCTTATGTGCATGCAGTCTATAGCACTCACTACCTCATTGTATTCTGCTATTTGGTGGAACAGTTGCATATTGCTGGCCAATGCCTCATGGATGTTAAGGAAATATATGTGCTCACCGACATGTGGTGACATGACATCCAGGAACTGGGGGAGTACCCTGGATGCTGATGCCTGTGAGATCCCCATGATATCCCCAATTGGCCTTTGGAAGGTACCTGTAGCTAGTATTCTTAGGTCTACACATGCCTTGGTATCCACTGGGATGGGTTCCCTTCTGTTAGTTCTGTGTGTGAGATGTGGCCAGCACAGCTCAACAATTTGCTGTAGGAGGTCCCTGTTCACCCTATAGTGCTCCACTATCTCCAGCTCATGGAGCCCCTGGAAGGCTACCCTGGGTCTGTACACTCTTCTCCATCTCCTCACTGTGGGTTGGTCGACAGCATTCACATCCTCACCACCCTCAGCCTCTTCCACATGTTGTTGTATGATAGCTATTGCAGCCCCTATCATTTTGCTGTTGTGAGTGTTAAACGTTCCCCACTTGTTTACACCAGTGGTGTAGAGTGTGGGAAAAACCAGAGAGGGAGGTGTTTGCATAGTTTATAGTAGTGTTCTGGGCTGGGCTAGTCTGCTGCTTGTGTAAACTGGCTGATTCTGATACATTTCACCTGCCAACTATGCTGGTTATCCTTGATTACTTTCCTACTGCTGTTTTCCCTTCCCATTGCCTTCCTGCTTAAGCCCGGGGGTGCGCTGTGCAGACAGAGTGCTCAAATGTGCACAGAGCTGCTATTTCCTGGTTTAACTTTTTTTCTTCCTTTAAAACCCAGTGCGTGGCATGCACACCCGCTTAGGCAATGTAAAGAGTGCTTGGCAGATTTAGACACACCCCCTAGCTTAGCTGTGCTAAGCTAGGAGCAAACCCGAGCCACAGGGCTCCAATCCGCTTACAGTATGCCTGACACACACCCCTATGATGTCAGCTAACTCCTAAGCTTGCACCAAGCTATTCCTACTCTTACACTGTTGGGACCTGACTACCATGCTGGGGAAAACTGGGATTCACTAACATTCCCCTCATTTGCATAGGATTGCCTGCTAATGCATAGTTACATGCATCACACTGAGCCTCCCCCCTTAGCAACCACTACTCACTGGCCATGTTGTCTTCTGCCTGCCATTGACTTGCATGGCAGAATAGTGATTTTTAGTTAGAATGCTTAATTTAGGTTTATTTTGTTATCCCCCCCATCCCATTTGCACACAGCTGCCCTACGCTTAAACAGCCGAGATCGGCTAAAAAAAATAAAAGTTGATTGTTTTTTATTTTTTTTTTGGCTGTTTGCAATGCCAATGGCATTATACTTGGCCATTGGCATGCTTTCTAACTGATATGCAGTCTTTATTTGGAGCTGTGACAACTCCATTTTGGATTTTGCAGAAATGTACTCGGTTACTAACAGAGTGCATTTCTGCAGATTGCAGTAGTCCTGCATGGCTGGTTGCAAGCTTCCTGGATCGCAGTTTCACCTTATTTGCATGGATTTCTCTTGCAAATGGGGTGATTTGCATACTGGGGCTTATACTGTGCAGGACTAGTGCAGGAGCTCTCATGCATGCCCCTGCAGGCTGTTCCTGGATCGCACAGCAAACATATTGTCTGCTAGAGCTCCTGTACTGATCCTGCATGCCGTGCAAGGCATAGAGAATCCGGAGGATGTTGTATCCTCATTCAGCATGGTAAGCATACTCATTATTATAATCTTTATGATTCATGACTACTATAGACCCTCCTTTATCAGAGGGTCTGATGCTTATAGCCTGATTATTCTTTAAATCATTTAGGGCTCAGTGCTGTGGTGCTATTAAATTATAATAGCCCTTAGCCCTTTCTCCATGCATTTATTTACATAACTAATTTTCACACATTTTTATAAAAAGCTGTACATGTAAAGGCATAGATGGAATAAAAACAGTTGGCCACCTAAATTGCGGTCTGTTAGTAGCACCATTATTGTCATTAAACATTAGTTTTAAAGTCAAATTCTGACAAAAAAGTCTTAAATCAATCAGAACATCACTCGCCTCTGATTGTACAGAGGGAATAAAACTGAGTCCTTTATTCAGAATAGATAGTTCGTTTTCAGCCAAAACATGGTCAGAAAGGTTGTACACTATGCGATTCACCTCCTATCTATTCTGAATAAGGGACTCAGTTTTAGTCCCTCTATACAAGCAGAGGTGAGTGATGTTCTGATTGATTTAAGACTTATTTGTCGGAATTTGACTTTAAAACTAATGTTTATTGACAATAATGATGCTACTAATAGACTGCGATTTAGGAGGCCAAGTGTTTTTGTTCCATCTATGCCTTTACATGTACAGCTTTCTATAAAAATGTGTGAAAATGAGTTATGTGAATAAATGCATGGAGAAAGGGCTAAGGGCTATTATAATATAACAGAACCACAGCATTGAGCCCTAAATGATTTAAAGAATAATCAGGCTGTAAGCATCAGACCCTCTGATAAAGGAGGGTCTAGAGTAGTCATGAATCATAAAGATTATAATGTGAGTATGCTTATCATGCTGAATGAGGATACAACATATTTACAGATCAGCATGGAGAGGGTAAGATCTATTACTGAGTATCTACACAGTGCCTTATATGAATTATTTATGGAAACTTCCATTGACCGTGACTTGTTTGATTTTTTGTATGTGACTGAACCTAAGATACCATTGATAAAGGGCTTTCTCAAGGTTCATAAATCTTTGACTAAACCACTGCTGTGTTTGATTGTGTCAGGGGAAGGATGGGTCACACAAAGATGTTCTTTATATGTGGAAAGTTAGCTTAAGATAATGTTGGCTTCGGTCTCTGTTGCACTCAGGGACATTGAGCAATTTTTAACTGACCTCTTCATATTTTTGGAGAGTTGTGGTGATATAACAGGGTTTTTTTCTTGTGATCCATGATGTAGTGAATTTATTTACATGCATTCTGAATGAGCATGGCTTTGATACCATTAGAAAACTGTTGACACACAGAGGGAATTTCGACAACAGTCAGGATGATATGGTTTGCTGCTTGTTGGATTTGGTTTTTAAACAATATATTTTTTTTGTATGGTGACTGCTTATTGCACAAAAATGGGGGGTGGCCATGGGCACCCTCTGTGCAAATTCATATGCAAATGCAGTAATAAACAAATACAGTAATGAACCCATGGTTGGAACAATTTGTTTGACAATAACAATATATACAGACCACACATTAGATTTTACCATAATTTTGTGGATGATGTCTTTATCTTGTGGGGATGGGGCCAAGAAGAAATATATGGTTTTCTTCACTACATTAAACATGCCACTGAAATTTGAGGTTTACTATGTCCATGTCACAGAAAGAGATAGATTTTTTTTTTTTATGTATGATTATTGGTTAACCAAATGGGTCAGACAGATACCAATTTATTCAGAAAGGGATGTTGGAAAAATAGTTACTTGTCCTTTTATAGTATGCACCCCAGGCATATATATATCCTAATGCAGTAAGAGGCCAATACATGAGACCCTCTAAGCTATGCACACAAGAGGAAGCATTTCATTAAAATATTGATGTATTGAGTCGATGTTTTTTGAAAAAGGGCAATAAGAAGGATATTTTGATACAGCATAAGGAGACGGTGGTTAAGGATAGAAAAAACACTGCTGCCCCATACTTCTCTAGACGTGCTTCTAGTGCACATAAGGATAGGAGCTTTGTCAGTAAACTCAAAATTGGTTTGAAGTACACAAATGGTGTAGGCTCTGTATGTAACATATGAAAAAACTGGGGAATACTCACAAGTGACTACAAGACAGCTGAAATAGTTGGGAACAATCCCTCTTTTATGTATAAAAATTGTTTAAACTTGAAGACAGCTGTGCACAGGGAATTGTAATACTAGGTCAAGCAACTTGCTGTCTGCCAGACTTGGTACATACAGTTGTAGGCATTGCTGAGCCTGTACATATATTTCACATGAACAAGTGTTTAAACATCCATGGATGAAATACATTTTTGTCCCTGATTTTATGCAGACTGTTGTACAGCAAATGTGATTTATTTAGTCACATGCAAGTCCTGTACAGGATTCTATGTTGGTAAGACCGACAAGAGATTAAAAGCTAGAATTTTCAGTCATTCTTATGAGATTAGTACTTGCAATATGAACAATGCACTAGCTAAACATATTAAAGAAAATATTGGACATGAGTTTGTTTTTAGAGTACTACAAATAGTGCATGTGGGTCACCAAGGGGGTGATCTCACTAACTATACTGAAACAGTAGAACGTAAATGGATCTTTACGCTACAGGCTGATAACCATCCTGGTATTAATGCTTTTGTCTCTTTAAAACCTGTATTGAAAGGGAGGAAATTGGTTTAATGAAGTGATGAATTAACATAACTGATTGAACATCTAACTGTTTTTAAAGTGAGCTGTGATTTTGTGTTTTTATGATCTGAAGAAGCTTTGGTTTTACATCGTGAAAACACTTATCTGGTCCATTTTTACAAATAAATACTTTTACTGTGTGAAGCTGTGGTGTTCCTTCCAATTACTCCTATATATCGGGGCATATCACAGTGTACTTGTGCCTCTGACACAGACATAAAACCAGTACACAGAAAAATAAATGCTGCTGGATGTACAGGAGGCCTACAATATCAGGTAGAGGTGACAACTGCACAGGCTGCTGCTGAATGTCCACAGTTGTTCCCCCTAGTTATGGCAGGGTTGTCATAAAACCTAGAAAAAAACACCTTCATGAAGAAAATCTCAATAAACATAAGATGCCACCATCAAAAACAGGAACAGAAACACCACTCCAAGGACAAGTCTTTTATTCATACAAAACGTTCTGGTACCTCGGCTTCTTGCCTTCTAATGTTACACTTCTAAACAACACCCTTGTCCTTAAATACATGCAGCACAATCATAATTACTTCAATTAATCTATCAATGTTCCAATTAATTAGTTAGCCAATTAGACAAAATTATCATTTTTAAATATATTCTAAATATTTCTTAAAAGGGACATATATCCATCATATATAAATCAAATCACACTTCATAATTTAGGAATAGGGTATTGGGTAATATGGAGGGCCATTTTAGGAGAACAATCA
The DNA here is from genome assembly GCF_019279795.1 of Protopterus annectens. Classification (NCBI taxonomy): domain Eukaryota; kingdom Metazoa; phylum Chordata; order Ceratodontiformes; family Protopteridae; genus Protopterus; species Protopterus annectens. The sequence goes on from NC_056745.1 coordinate 1,385,905,513, forward strand.
GTTCCAAGAGGGAATTTTTGTATAATGAAAGTGTTCTTGAAGATGATAAAGAAAAATTATTTTTTGTTTCTAGGTACAGTGATTTCTCGACACTTTAGGAAAAGACAGTCAGACAAGCTTGGGATATAGTTTGTGAGGATAGCTCTATTGGATTCTTATTTCTTATAAATGAAGTTGACACTAAAAGAACAAAAGGGTTGTATAAACCACTACTTGATCAATCTAATGTAGGTAGGTCTACTAATGATAATGAATTAGCACACCAAAATTCCTTACTAAATCAGCAGAGAAACTTTTCTTTAAGTTTTATAACTCAATTTAACTTGAATTCAACAGGAATTTGGGCCATTATCTTAAAAAACTGGCCACTAGTTATTAATTCCGTTAACTTGATTGACAAGTTAGGTCAGCGCCCCTATGTAATTTACAGGAGAAGTAATAATTTGAAAGAACTTTTACAGCATACTTCTAACACTTATGGTCACATAAGACCTAGAGGTTCATTTAAATGTGGATGCTGCAACATGTGTAAAGTGATGAGAACTGGAAATTCCTTTATAGTTAGGAATAAAAATACAACATTAAGCAGAGGATTACTTGTGATTCAAAGTCAGTGGTGTACATTGCTTTGTGTAATTCCTGCCCTTCCTTTTACATAGGAAAAACCAATCGTAAACTAAAAGAGAGAATATACCAGCACCTTTATGCTAAAAAAACCTCTTTTAGAGAATGCCTTAGCAAAACATGTTAGCAGTAACCCTGACCACTCTTTTGTTTTATGGGTATTGATCAAGTACCTTTAACCGATAGGGAGGCCCCTTTCAGATAGTTCTTGAGTGTGTCGAACTTTTATGGCAGTTGAATTTAGATGCATTTAGGCTAGATGGCCTCAATGAGAACTGTAACATTTCATGTGTTCTTAAACTAAGGAGCTACTTTAGGTAATGCCTATATGCACATTATTTTGTGGGTTTAATGCATAATTTTTACAATGTTAATGTAAATGCACTAGTAAGAATATTTTTATGTTGTTTTTATCATACAATATTTATAGATAATTCAATGGAGTTTTATGATTATTCATGATTTTAATCATTATTTTTATTGAGTCAAATTAGTGCAGGAAGTGCAATTATTTGTCACTTCCTGTTAACTGAGTATTTGAACAGACCAGTTTAGCTGTTTTACTTGTCTTCTTCTGAGGAAGCTGTGACAGGGGTCACGGCGAAAACGTTGTCTTTTTGAAAAATAAAATACTTTTACGTTAAAGAAGAAACTTGGACTTTGTTTCCTGTGGTTAGTATTGACTATCTGGACATCAGGTTGCCTGTTTCTACACATTTTTACAAGTTTGTTTGCTCATTTTTGACGGATTCTTATTTCCCAAACATATTGTTTTTTCCTATGGGAGGTATGACAATCTTAAAGAATTATTGAATAAGAAACCTTTGGGACACATAGGTCATAGTAGGATGGACAATCGGGTAGGTACTCATTCCTGTAGACATTGTTCAATATGCAACTGGGTAAGGAATCTACATGAGTGTAAAATCAATGGGATGTCGTACAGGGCTCTGGAATTTTATGATTGTAACAGTTGTGGTGTTGTTTATATATTGGGATGTAACTGTCGCCCAGTTTAATGGTACATTGGTCAAACTACCAGGAGGGTTAGGGTTTAGATCTTAGCACTTGGGGGATGTTAGGAGAAAGAAAGTTGAGAGTCCAGTGGCTATGCATTTTTTGTCCAAGCACCAGGGTATGGATGATAGTTTATTTTTCAGTGTTTTGGCACGACCTAATGGCATGAGATGTAATTTTAGAACAGAGTTATCTAGGCTTGAGAGTAGACTAATTATCAATTTTCACACTTTACATCCAAAGGGAATGAATATTGAAAATAATTTAATTCTATAGAATATGGAATATCATTATTTCCTGCTTGAAATTTAGAAAGGATGTATGCACATGTGTACATATATACATATATATGTATTTTAGGTTTGAGTTCTTTTTTTTATTTTTGTGTATATATGTGCATGGGAAAAGGGATATTGCATCAGAATTGTTTTATGTATAATGTGTAAGGTTGTTTGATTTAATAATTAAAATTTGATGTTTATGAAACTGTAATTCTATAGAATATGGGTTATTACTATTTCCCGTTCTGAAATTTATAATGGATGTATGCATATGTGTTCACATATACACATATATTAATATGTAATTTAGATATGAATTTTCCTTTATTTGTGTGTATATATGTGCATTGGAAAATTAATTTTACATCAGAACCATTTTATATATTTTTTTATATATAATATGTAAGGTTGCCTGACTTATTAATTAGAATTTGATATTTATGAAATTATATTTGATATATATATATATATATATATATATATATATATATCACTATTTAATAGAAATGTGAACTTTGTATAAAATAACACACACACACACACACACACACACACACACATATATATATATATGTATATATATATATATATATATATATATATATATATATATATATATATATATATTTTTTTTTTTTTATGTAAGGTTGCCTTATGTGATAAATTAGAATCCAATGCTATTAAAATTACAGTCTGTGCATATGTTTTCACATGAAAAATAATTGTGATTTGCTTTATATATGATGGATATATGTCCCTTTTAATAAATATTTAGAATGTATTTAAAAATGATAATTTTGTCTAATTGGATGACTAATTAATTGGAACATTGATAGATTAATTGAAGCAGTTATGATTGTGCTGCATGCATTTAAGGACAAGGGTGTTGTTTAGAAGTGTTCCATTAGAAGGCAAGAAGCCGAGGTATTAGAACGGTTTATATGAATAAAAGACTTGTCCTTGGAGTGGTGTTCCTGTTCCTGTTTTTGATGGTGGCATCTTATGTTTATTGAGATTGTCATAAAACCTGTTCTATGTGCTGATATACTGGCAAGGCAGTGCAGATTGGGGTTCCAAAATCATGACAGCTCAGTGTCACACATCATACCCATCTGAATGCAAATGTCCATGCCAATCTTGTGTAACACACTGTATGCATGCACATACGTCTTACAAATTCAACTGCCATAATAATGACTCGGTAGCTCTAGCTGTTACATTCCTAGCATGTGTCACATCTGGATGCCCACAGTCCAGTCTGTGGCACAACAACTACATGCATGTCAATACAACATAGGAATAACTGAGCTCTGCAATATCCAGCAAAACTGGTTGCTCCTATTGCAGTCAGTGCCACCCAGAGTAGCATGTTAAAGGCCTGCAGGGTGGGACACATTTCACAAATATGAATATGTGTTGTAAATGTTGCCTACCACTGTCTGGATGGCACTATTATGTAACATATGTACCAGAGGCACATGCTTTACCTGGACTGTTAGGGGTACCATCAACCTGGCCATGCTGTAACACAACAGCTGATACCACTCCTTCACTGACAGTAACAGCTTGCTTCCCCCAATGTCTTCACAATCTCTACTCTGACCCCTGGCCAGAATGCAGCTGCTGCGGCCTGCTACACATGCAGCAGTATGCCCATCTACTGGCTACAGACCTAACATATCTTACAAACACCTAAAACAGGGCTTCCACACAACACCCATGCATAAAGGGTTGGGGGGATGCTCAGGCAAAAGGGACATGTGTCAAGGTCTCCCCCTACAAACATATACATCTGACAGACCAGCATCAACTGCAGCAGCATGCACATTCAGATTAATAGGATGCATGACACTCAGATCTGCTGTCTCCTTATTGACCCCAAGACACATTGTCAAACAGTACACTGCTACAGAATCTGAAAGGCTGTTAACAATGGCCAGACAAAGCATGCAAAACTGTGGACATAGTACATCAATGCAAACAGTGGACAATATGTCTACCTACCCTCTATGATGCTGTAGCTCCCACACCTCGATAATGTCCTTCTCACAGGCCAAGAAAAGGGACAAGGCCTACATGAAGGCCTTAATTATAGCACTGTGTTACTATGCCATTGGCTAATAAAAAGGCAACCCAGCTGTTCTGGATGCTATTAGCAAGTCAGAGTCATAGACTGGTGCACAGGCGATCACCTATTCATGAGCATTACCTACAAAAGACAAGCTGCTGCCTATGGTAAACAGGTCTGACACCTTCTTCATGAAGACCGACTGATATTTCCTAGGAGACTACCACTCGATTTCTTCTCACAAAGGAGCACAGCACTATACCAGGTATGTCATAGAATTAAGCATGTAATGGAATGCATATGGGGGGATGCAGTCATGGGAAATAGGAAATTCAACAGTAGTTGTCAATAACATTTCTTTGAATGACATGTTGCTGTTAGTCTGCTGTCCAGCACCTATGTCCATCCCTTATGGCTCTGTCTGCAGTGACATTGATCACAGCTCTGGCGCCTGAGTCACTCCAACAATGGTCAGGTCACATATGACTGCTACTGGATTGTCTGTTGTACAATAGTGACAGTAAGTACTGGTAGAGACAGCTGGCATATCACATCATGTACTGTCAGTGAACCCCTCTCAGTCTGTGAATGTCATACAGGCTTAGTTCAAAGATTGTCCAGGTGTCCATGACTGTTCCTGACATACTCTGGCTAGGTCACTGTGTACTCCACATCTGTATCTCATTGCTGACACCTATGGCTAGTATACCTGGTGACCCCCTGCAGCAGAACAGCAGGTTATAGGCAGGATTAGTGGGGAGACACTGGCTCTGCCTCAGCAGCAGTGCGTACATAGTGAGCATACAATGTAAGGGAATGAATACAGTACCAGATATTAATGTATCACTACTGTGTTCTGAGAGGTCTGTCATGTCACAGACACATTCCCCAAACTCTGGGAACAGCCATCATGTATTGTCTAACTGGTGTGCAGAAATCCACATTTGTCTAGCAGAGGGTCTACAACTATCAGGCACATGTACACATTCTGCAAATATCTTGGTACTGCCAATGTCAGACACCTATGAGGAGGACACCCTACACCACATATGCAGTGATCTCAGTTACTGTGTAGCACAGATGTTACTGGAATGCCCATATGCACTTGTAGTACCACTCACATATTTGTCAAATGTAGGCTGAATGACATGGTACTGTAACGTTGCCCATAGTGGACACACAACAGCCGATGGCAGTGATGGGTGTGGACACATACCAACACAGTCTGTCACACACTCAGACCATAACTGGCATTCCTGATACTATATAAAGTTACTAGGCTATGGGCCCTGAGCACCCATATGCCTAGGCCAGATGTTAGCCCATGTATATGCAAGGCAGCACCTGATGCCTCATTCCAGTAGGGACACAGGTGGTATCCCAAGGGTATATGTGTAGTTAACCATCCAGTTATCCAGGTTATGCCTGAAAAGGTGGAAATAGCTACCCTGCCTGACAGGGTGCCCATTCCACAGTAGGAAGAGTGTGTGGGACACACATCTGATCTGCCAACAAGCCCAGTTCATGTCACACATCAGGTTTAGCATGTGTGTGTGTGCGTGTGTGTGTGTGTGTGTGTGTGTGTGTGTGTGTGTGTGTGTGTGTGTGTGTGTGTGTGTGTGTGTGTGTGTGTTAACAGAGTGGAGCATGAGTTTCACTTGTGCAGCAGTCCCATCAGTGTGGAGTCTGTGATTGCCTTGCATGCCACAATGAGGTCACCCATGAGGAGTATGCATGAAACCGGGTAGAGGGCTGGGCATATAGCCTATATGTGTATGGTAGATGTTTGAGGCCCTGGTATTCCCTGGTGGAGCACCTCTGTGATGTCCCTAGTTGCTGCATGTGTTGTGTGATGTGAATGATGAACAGGGAATTATAGACAATAATGGGCCTTACTGGAGGGAATACAGGGATGTTTATACCTCATGTTCCCTGATGGCATACCCTCATGTATGACTTGGGCCATGTTGCAGGATTACCTTACAATGGAAGCAACATTGCAGTGAAATATCATGTTGACAAACAGCTGTGTCCACAGATCCCTCATGACTGATTGTGTGCCTAGGATGTTGTTAGTACTGTGATAATTTGTGGGGACGTCACTCTCCCCAAAGAGGTTGACAGTGCATGTCCTGGTATGCAGCCTGAGGCCATGTGTCTGGCAACAGTCATGTATCTGTGTGAGACCCTCCTAGGCAGATGTCCACATCACTAGGGAATCCAGTGATGGCACACAGCATGCAGTCATCCACAGACATGGTCGGACATAGGCTAATGGTTGTTACCTGCACCTCAGAAGTGTACATCACACATAACAGAGGCCCCGACACAAAACAACAGGTTACACTGCTAGTTACGAGTCAACCACTTAAGGTGGATTCCCCTATGTAGAATAGGTGGGTCGTGTCAGCGCAACAGTGTGCTACCCCTATGGTAACATATGGTGTGATGTATACTTGAGAGTGTTATATGTATAACAGCTAGGTGGGTTATACTGTCACAGAGTTTGTACAGGTCAAGGTAGGCAGTTTGCACTGTCACCCCGTCCATGGCTTTCGTGACTGTGTCATAGTGGTCAACTGAGTGTAACAGATATGAACCCTTTCTTGACAAAGCCTAACTGACTGTGATGGAGTGATGGAGTGTGTGCAGGTCTCCAATGTTCTTGTTAAAGGGGTTCACTATAAACTGTGCCATGGCCTTGCAGAACAGCCTAGTTAGGCTGCTGGGTCTATCACGTGACTCAGTGGTGTATGCTCCATCTTAGTCTAGAGGAGTGACAGTAGTCATCCATCAAATGGCTGGGACAAAGGCAGCAGTCAGGCCTCCTTTGAATACAGTACCTTATGGTGTTGCAAGGTTATGTTTGGGGTCATGTAGGATGCATCTTGTGATGTGGTAGGCTCCCATGGCAGATGTATACCATGACCTTCACATGGCAGTGGAGACCTGTTCCCTACATGTAGGAGATGGGTGAGTTACTGTGGACATCCTGATGTACTGATGTACTGATGTGGAAAACAGGGGTTGAAGCCTACACAGACTCTGTCAGGCATCCAGTATGCTATACGAACAGCACTGGTATACCTGGCGTCCTTCACTACCGCAATTGAGCAGATGCAGGTGCTTCCTGTGCTGTTGCAGACATATGTGCAGTAGGGAAGATGACTGTCTGTAGTGGATGTAGACAATGTAAGCTCTGTGTTTGTTGTGCAGGTTTGCAGGACTGATTCCATTCTCATCTACATGCTAAGGAGACATTGCTCCAAAATGGCCACTTGCCCCTACTTTGTCTCAGACAGCGGTATGTCATCCCTGTTATGGACAGTATGTATTTCAGATGTCCACCAGACAGGTGTACATATGCTAGCAGAGGATGATGTAGGCCTGTCGGGTATAGCTGACTACATGCTTCTATACAAATGCACATATAGCACTTGTGTATATGTGTGGATATTGGTGCCAGTTCTGAATGAGGGGTTGGGGGCTGTGAGTCTGTGTATCCCCCCACAGGAGGATGTGCTACACATTGGATGTGTATGTATGGCTAACCCTAGCTAGATGGGTATTGTGGGAGATGGTGACTGTAAATGTGACTGCATGATGGTTGTTTTGCCATGGAGTATGACACTGTAGGGATGCTGCAGTGGTAATCCATGTTGTGTAATGTCACCTGCAATACACCTTCACCTCATGTGGGGGTAGCCCCTGGCCACACCAAGATGTTTGTAATTCCACTGTTGATGGCTCTCTGGCCATTTGTGTGCAGGCATGGGTACATCTTACAATTTACGTTAGGGTCATTCAATTGACCCAGGATCAGGGTACAAACCTAATTCCTAATACAGTTGATGAGGTCCATATAGGCAGGTCTTCCTGGTCACATGTAGTGGCCGGTAGCTAGCTGTGATTTGAAAAGGTATGTGCTGGCAATGGTGAACTACCCCTGCTGTGTCCCCAGTGCATCTTACTGGCTGTACAGCATAGAGGTGTGTATGTGTCTCATATGTACTGAAACCCCATGTCCCATGGCATTACCGGCTACACTTTAGGTTCTGAATGTATGATAGGATTGTTGACCAGGTAAGGCTGGAGTGCTCTCTGCAGCTGTGAACCATGGTCTGTGTGACTGCACAGATGCCTGCAGTTCCCAGGGTTAAGATTGCTTGCAATGAGGGCAGAGTCATAATGCCTTTGTGGCACCTCACCTGTGTGTGTGTGTGTGTGTGTGTGTGTGTGTGTGTGTGTGTGTGTGTGTGTATGTGTGTGTGTGTGTGTGTGTGTGTGTGTGTGTGAATCAGCAGACATTATAGTGTAGGAATTAATGTTGTCATGTTGTCTTCCCCTCACAGGTGACCATGGGGGTTGGAGTGTGTCCCCCTCACAACCTGATGTCAGTGCCTCATCAGACTCTGATGATGATGGTGGCCATTGTGAGGCACAGGTGGGGTTGTTTGGGGCTGGATCTGTCCCAGTGGTTGACATCCCACTTCCACCCCCAATGTCCGTGCACACCATCAGTATTTCCACACATCCCCAATTCCCAGAAGCCACAGATACTGGGCATTCAGAGGGTGGTGGCATCGATCAGGGGAGTGTGGAAACTATGGCATCTGTGACTGTAGAAACTAGCCACAGCCAGAGAACTGGCGAGGTCCCACACAAGCAGATTGACGGGTGTTTAAAGGAGGACTGCTGCCCATCCATCCCCTGTCAGAAGTGTCACAGCACATGTCATTCAATGCATGTTTTCATCCATTATGGAAGCATGGGCACATTGTGAACGGTACACCAGATGGATGCTCAGGGTCATGGATGCCACACTGCCTGGCGTGCATGACTCCCTCCGCAGCATTGGTGATGCCTTATGTCATTTTGCTGATGTAGTGGATAGATGGTGGGATACGACATTGTCAGTCCTTAACCATGCAATGTCTGTACTTGCATATGTGGTGGGAGTAGGGCATCGGACACGTGGACATAGATCAGCAACAACATCATCTGAGAGCCCATGTGGTCATGCACATTGACTTTCTTGCAGTGGCAGTACCACCAGCACTACCAAAGGGAGGCTGCTGTCCACACCACAATTTGCCAGGCCATGGGCATGTGGTCTTGGGTGGTCCCATGAGGGACAAAGACCCAGCAGACACCAGTCACTGTAACAAAGTAGTTCAGCATCTGGCCCTGGCAGAACCAGTTCCTGTGTTCATGGCCAGAGATGGTGAACTGTACATTCTGCCATGTATGATCCACAGCTGCCCAACATAGCCTCGTGTAGGGCTAGCACATGGCATGACTGTGTACGCACACACACTCACACATCACTGTCACATGCATGTCACCACCACACACACAGCTCCTGTCCATGGTCTAGCTGACCAGCACTCCTCCAGACATGCACACACACACACACACACACACACACACACACACACACACACACACACAGACACACGCACACACACACACACACACACACACACACACACACACACACACACACACACGCACACACGCACACACGCACACACACACAATGTCAATTTGCAATCCCACACCACACCCTGCCCATGTAATGATACCTGTTCCACATCCTTGTTATCCATACCATCTATGCACGCACATGCTAATATGTGCCTGATGCACAGGGTGAATATACTACAGTTAATGGCAGTTTGTAGTGTAGTAGTGTTATGCCCTGTAAGGTGCTGTCTGCTGACAATTGTCATGCGTATACATCAAAGTGTGTGTATCTTTATGAAATGATGCTTTACTGCTGTTAGTACTGCTGACTGACTGTTGTCTCACAGACCTTATTCTGTTTCTGTTGCAGTTGTCTGTGTGTCTATGTCATGGTGAACTGCTGTCTTTACAGAAGTGCAGGATGGTGGAGTGGCAATGCAGAGACATTTTCATCACCAAGGTATGGCTGTATATGTGCATGTTTACCTAGGTGCGTATGTGTGGAACAGTGTATGAGGGACAGTGGGGGCAGACAGCATAACCTTGCATGCAAACCCCTTGACACTGCATGCTACTCTTGATACATGTCACCTGGGAGTTCCATAGGATCACAGGCTGGTAGGTACAGAGGAGGTTACTAGAGTACTGGCCCTGGGTCCCTTACAAGCCTAGCCATTACTTTATGCACAACAGAATCATCAATCAGCACCTGTTGCCCCTGGCATTGCTGTACACAGGTTGGACCCCTGGGACAGATATTTTTTCCCCATCCTCTCAACCTTGATGCAGTTGATGAGAGTCTGAATGGTACTATGTTTGACATGTTTGGGGAGTGCATTCCTGACACAGGGCAGCCTCTGAAAGAGAAACCTGTCTCTACATGAGGTGTTTATGCTGTCTCATATGTGATTCAAGCCTGTCGTGCTGGTAATGCACACAGAGTTATATTCGCATATATGGGGCAGCTGTTGAAAGGCTGAACACAACATTGCCATCTAGGCATGCCACAGCTCACCTGTGGACAACCTGTCTGATACCAAGTGGGGCAGTACTGATTCGAGGCTGACTGCATGGAACAGGTGTTGAAGGCCATGGATAACCTTTGTGGGTGTTAACATAGCCTTTCCAGTTGCTACAGATGTCTGCAAAGGTACATACCAGACCGGCCATGCTGATAATGTGTTGTTGTACTGACTTAGGACTGTACAGAGGTAATGTCCATGTTTTGTCTGGATGCAGTCCCTTTACCTATGTGGTGAGCCACGTACAAGCCTTTTCTGACCACTGCCAATACTTGTTGCCTGAATGCGACAGTGTTATCCTGAGTACCCAGTTCTGTCAATGCAGTCTCTGTGTTTATGGGGTTGTTGTTGTTGTGGGCAATACTGGGGCCATGTCCTTGCTGTATGGTATGATGGTACTGTTGTCTGCATTCAGCTTGAGACCAGGACCTGGGCACCATTGCATACCCACTGTATTACCCCATTGAAGTGTGTTAACAGCAGTTTGTGGATCAATGAATGACAGCACACTACTTACAGTCACTACAGCCTTAGGCAGTACCTACATATGTGGGTAGTGGCAATTAGCATTCATGCCTTGATAAATGTGGGTCATTGGGGACAGCTGCTACTCACAGGGCCTCCACATGTCTACATATTTCACACACATAGACAGCACAGAGTGGGGTTTCCTCCTTATCAAATGTGGACTAAGGGACATGTCTTGTAGTATCGTGACACTTGGCAGGATGTACCATACCCAGGGCAAGTGCAACAGACAGGACTTCCCCTGGTTTTCTAATATGACAGCTTCTTTGTGTCACATTACCTTAACATACGCTATTTCTCATAACATTAAGGTGCTTCTGATGTGAAATAACTGCTTTATGCAACTAGTAGTCAACTTTAGGCAATGTTTGTTGTCCTACACTCTGGGGACCTCTGTATTGTTTGAGTCGTTGCCACAGGTCACACTTGGCCAAACATGGACTGCAACCTGCAGGGTGGGACAGTTGGTGGCCATACCTCATGCCTCTATATATTTCTGCAGAGTGTACTGTTGTTTGCCACATATTTTTGTTCCATTTGTCATAACATTGTGGTTTTCTGGCAAATTTGTGCCAAATCATGAAAGAATAACATTAGAAAATAATGACAGATATTTTCATGTCAGACTTCATACCCTTCAGAAAATGCATGTAAATGCAAAACCTGTTATGCTATCTACTTTCTATGTTTATCATAGCAACAAACAAAAGACCAAAACCCAAGAAATCCAGGGAAAAATACCATGGTATTGCACCAAACCATACTCTTTATTAACAATTTAGCACTTTCATCCTGGCAATGTGGACTTCACCAGAATAAGATGAAGTTCTCATTACTGGGACAAAAGCACTACATTTTTAATAAACAGTGTGGTTTGGTGCAATACCATGGTCTTTTTCCCTGGATTTCATGTTTGTCACAGCAATATGCAAAGATTGAGTGTAATATTGGCTTTTGTCCCACTTTTCTGTATGTCTTTATCCAGATGTCTTTCTCTGAGGGGTTGAGAGGTATGCTGGTGGCCATAACACAGTCACACTGCTGCAAGGGGCTATATATACATACAGACACACACCCACTCATGAGCTGCCATTGATGAGAATAGAACCCCTACCTGCCTATTTTTATATACAATAGTGCTATATACATAATGCAAGCACCACAGAGCTTATACAGTTTTGTAGTGTCTGCCAGTACTATTCAGATGGGTGACATTTGCAGGTGCTGTAAGGATTTCCACTGGGGGGTTAACAGGTCCTTAAAATGGTATAACCATCTCATCCACACACACTGCTGCATGGGGACATGCATTGAAACACACATGCACACAGAAATGCCACTTTTGAGTTTAGAAACCCTACCTATCTATGTATACTAGAGACCAACATAAGAGTTGCACCTGCCACAGTGCTATCATCTTTGAAAATGTGTAATTGTGCTTCTAAGGTGGATGACATCTGTAGGCACTGAATAGGTTGGCAGTTGGGGGGGGGGTTAACAGGGTGGAACAGGCACACAAATGGTATAACCATCACACATACAGGCAAGACAGCCATGCTGCTACAGGGTATATGCATACAGAAATACATACACAGTTGGCAGGATTGATATTAGAACCATTATCTATCCAATTTTATGCACTATAGTGTTATATACTTATCTCATGCACCACAGAAATGACATACCTGGGATATACCTCACAGCCTCTTAGAGCAATTACTCTGGACAAAGTCTTCATTAGTAGGGGATAAAGTCCAAAACATAGGGACACTTTTGACATATTGCTCTTACAAACCTAGAAAACTGATAGGGTAACATATTTTGCGTCAGCATGAATTTTCTGAAGGGTGTGACATCTGAAGCTCAAATGTCTGTCATTATTTCTGAATTCAAATGTGATGCCCATGTACTGGCTCAGTAATCAAGGAGCTTCAATCCTCACCACTAGCACCAGTGATGGACATGCACATTGGGAAGGATAACAAGTACACACACAGTAAAGTACAATTTCCATTAAGAGCACACAGAGATCACAGTCAGTCTGGGGCTGGTTTCTCCCATTCTCTCCAGATCCCCAATAAGACTTCCCACTGGCACAGGTATAGGGTCCAGATCTCAGCCTAGTGATCAAGCTAAAACCTCCAGCACCCTCTCTGTCCAACCAATGATTCATGTCCCTGCCCAAGGAGCTGACACACACACACTTTGAGATAAGAGTTACAAACAGACAGACACTCCAGGGGAAGGCTGGCACAGGTTCTCCAGCTATGCCCCCTTCTCACCCAGACTGTAAGGTAGTAATTACTGCTACCAACCACTTATATCAGCTACTAATAAGGCTCTTACCAAAGGATGTCCAATTTTACTGTGCAATATTATTATCCAAATTGTAAGTGTGACTAGAACGTTTAAGGCTTATTGGAGTGGCTTAGTACAGTATCACTAAATATACTGAAGTAATCTAGAGCTTAAATTATCTCTACACAAAACAGCCACAGTTGAAATGTTTAAAAATATGCAATAATAAATACTAGAAACACAAGACAATCTCCTCAATTCAACACAGTGCTAGTTAAGAGTTCAGAAATCACAGGGGAATGCTTAAAATAATACTGTAAAATAGTCTGACATAAATATAGAAATAACTAGTCTAATCTTCCTATTTTCTATCTATTTCTAAGAGAAATACTAAAGTCTAAGATCCTACTTAGATACAGAGCAAGCAAGTGCTGGTGAGTGGATGTTCTGAAGACAAATGCAAAATGTTCTCATTCTCTCTCTGAGAAAGTCTTAATTGATAATACATCACTGCTGACCCATTGTAGATTACATCATTCTTGACACTTCTCTGATTTCATTTCCCAGGCTAACGGAAACTCAGGGTTTAACAGTTCTTTGATCTTGCACCTGGCTAGGAAGCCACAGCAATAAAAGACATTATACATGGAAAATCTAGCAATTAACTCTGGTCTCAAAACAACAGAAAGAATGTGCTGATCCAGACAGCATGTCTCTGAGTTTGAGATCAAACAGTCATACAATGCTTGACTTATCAACTTTTTCCAGCAGAGTGCACTGTGGTTACATTTTTGAAGCTCAGTACAAAATATTGTAATCATAACATATAGTTCCCTTTTACATTTGTAAAACCAGCCTGTGGATTATATTAATATTTACAAATCACATTGAATTATTTACAAGAGTCTATCTGGCTGGGCTGACAGCCTTTCAGTTTTTCACATTTCTCCCCTCCCTGAGCACTCAAGCTAGTTTTTCATGTGACCCTTGAGAAACATTGCTTGAGAGGATTAGGTCTATCTGAGTATACCTTACCCCATTCCCTGTCTTGAGAGCCCATCTGCATTGGCATTGCTAATCCCAATGTGGTGCTACACTGACATATCATATACTTGCAACCCTAGGCTCCATCTTAGCAACTTAGCACTTTGCTGGCTTGGTGTTACCATGTTAGGGGATTGTGATTTGTAACTACAGTGAATTTCCTTCCTTACACATAAGACTGAAGTTTTTGCAGTGCCCACAGTAGGGCTAGACATTCATTTTCTATGGCTGCATAGCATTCCTCCCTTTGTTGGAGCCTACAACTAAGAAAAAATACTGGGTGCTCTTCTCCCTCTGAAGAAATCTGGCTAAGTACATCCCCCCACCCCATGGTTTGAAGCATCCACCTGCACAATAAGTTATTTGCTGTAATCTGGACTGGCTAAAAGAGAGGGTACTCCCAAAGTTTATTTAAGCTTCTGGAATGCCTGCTCACATGTTATGGTCCACACTACCTTATATGGCTTGTTACAGGTCTTGTCAAGTCTGTGAGGGGAGCAGCTATGGTACTTTAACTGGGGACGGACTTTCTGTAGTACCTTGCTGTCCCTAAGAATGCCCTCACCTGCTTTTTGGTAAGAAGTGCAGGCCATGCCTGAATGGCTTCCATGTTGTCAGGTTCTGGCCTGATCTTACCACTCCCCACTCTATAACCCACCTGACATTTGCTTGGCTTAATGGTCAACCCTGCCTTCTGTAGTAGTCTTCCCAGCACCTCCCTGACATGTTGAAGGTGGTCTTCCCAGGAATGGCTGTAGATGGCAATATCATCTAGGTAAGCAAGGGCACACCCTCCTGCTCCTGCTAGGATATGAGCTGCTATCCCCTGGAAAGTTGCTGGGGCATTTTTCATCCAAAAGGGCATCTTTATGGACTCATACAAGCCAAAAGGAGTCACAAAGGCTGACCTCTCTATAGCACTGGGAGTGAAGGGCACCTGCCAGTAATCCTTGGTAAGATCAATGGCGGTAAAATACTTAGCCCCACCCAGTTGCTCTAGGGCTTCATCTGTCCTAGGCATGAGAGTAAGCATCTGACTTTGTGTGACTATTTAAATTCCTGTAGTCCACACAGAACCTGGTGCTGCCATCCTTCTTTGGCACCAGCACCACTTGGGAGGCCTAGGGACTGTTGAATTACATCTAGTTCCAACATTTCCTGTATCTCCTCCCTCAGAGTCTGTTTGACTGTCTCAGGCACCCTATAAGGAGCCTGCCTAATAGGCCTTTGTGGTCCTGTATCCACCTGATGCTGCACCAGGAGGGTGCACCCTGGTTTCCCAGTGAACGTGTCTCCAAACTCATGTAACACTGCTCAGATTTC
The DNA here is from genome assembly GCF_019279795.1 of Protopterus annectens. Taxonomy (NCBI): domain Eukaryota; kingdom Metazoa; phylum Chordata; order Ceratodontiformes; family Protopteridae; genus Protopterus; species Protopterus annectens. The sequence goes on from NC_056745.1 coordinate 1,385,921,184, forward strand.
TCGAACCTAGGTAGGCAATAGTTGCTGGAGCATTGCTGCCCCTTCCAGTGTGGTGACAGTCCAAGCCACACTGAGGAGATCAGTCACCAAATCTCCCTCAGACTCCTCCTGCAGTCCACTACAAATACTCAGCATAAGGACCGCCCTATCATGGTAAGGTTTCATCATGTTAACATTGTACAATTTGCGCCCCTGCCTCCTGCCTACCAGTTCTACCATGTGGTTAACATCACTTAGCTTTCTTATCACCTTGTAGGATCCCTCCCAAGCTGTTTGCAGCTTGTTGTGTCTGAAGGGAATGAGAACCATTACCTGCTGCCCTACAGCATACTCTCTAGCTCGAGCATTCCTGTCATACTATACCTTTTTCTGATGTTGGACTTCTGCCAGGTTCTCCTGGACCAAGCCCATGAGTTCCTGAGACTTGTCCTGAGGTTTAGGACATATGCCACAATAGACTCCTTGTGAGATTCACACTCACCTTCTCATTCATCATGGATTAAATCTAGAGGTCCCCTCACCCTATGCCCATACAGCAACTCAAAGGGTGAAAACCTGTGGATTCCTGGAGAACCCCTCTGTAAGCAAAAAACAGATGGGGCAAATATTTACCCCACTCCCTCTTAAACTGGCCTGCAGATGCCTGTAGCATGGATTTGATTGTAGAATTTAACCTCTCAACAAGACCATTATTCTGGGGATGGTAGGGGTTCGTCTTCAGGTGCTTCACTCCACACTACTTCCACAGACAATCCAGCAGGTCTGATATAAAATTGGCACCTCTGTCAGTCAGTATTTCTTTTGGGAAACCTCCCCTGCTGGAAATCTCTAACAAAGTATTTGCCACCTTTTCATAGGTTCATAGTTCATAATTTAGTACTATGCTAACTGCCCTTGTGAGCCATTTTAAGCCTAGCCAATTATCCATTGTGAGACTCAAACCCTGCACCTTGTGTTTGTAAGGCAAACACCTTAGCCATTAAGCCACCATCCCAACCCCAATCTCTCCCAACCCCAATTTTCTGCCTCAATGGAGGACAAAGCCACTGCCTCAGGGTATCTTGTAGCATAATCTACTACCACTAAGATATACTTTTCTTTGTGGAACTTGGGGTACTCAGAGGCCCCACAATATCCATAGCTACCCTCTGAAATGGCTCCTCAATCACAGGCAAAGGCATCAAAGGAGCTCTCACCTTGTCTCCTGCCTTTTCTACCTTTTGGTACTTCTTACAGGTCCTGCAGTACCCTGTTACATCTCTGGAAATTCCAAGCCAATAGAAGTTCTACATAATATGTCTCTTTGTACGTTTTATGCCCATATGACCTGCAAAGGGAATATCATGAACTATGGCTTGAAGCACCAGATGGTAGGCTCTAGGCACTACCAACTTCTATATCCTCTCACCTTCTAGCACTCCCTCACAGGTCCACTCTCTATACAGTAACCCTTTGTCCCAGTATACAGACTCCCCCTTCCCTTGAGAATCAGGTGCCTCACTAGCTACCTGCCTCATTCCTTGTAATGTAGGGTCTGAGAGATGAACCTTTCTCAACTCTCTCTTTGTAACCCTTCCCAGCTCCCTTTCCACAGGAAGTCTGGCATCCTCTGACAGTGGTGCCTCACTGTCAGCCTGGGTACTACTACTCACTTCTACCTTTGCAGTCACTCTGTCCAAGGGAACATCAGTACCCATAAGCAGCTGTGGTTCACCTTTAGTCTCACTGCTACAGAGTAGCTCCCTCACTGAAGTAACCACCTCACCAGTCCTGTCTGCAAGTATGCGGTCTGACTGGGTCTCCCCAGGCTACCAGACCCACATGCTTGTCTCCAAGCCTGACTGCATGTAACTGCATTAACACGTGGTATTGCCTCATCAAAATCCTCCCCTATCAGAACATTTGCAGGATGGTAGTTTGGTACCCCTGTTGTCTCAAGACAACCTATTGTTGGCATTTTGTCCTTTCCACTTACTGGCTCCCCCAATTTTTGTTCCCCACCTTGCCTCTGTGGACATCTATATGCCACATGACCCCACTGGTTGCATTCAAAACATTTAACCCTAGGTCCTGGATGTGTACCTGGACTATTGGCTTCCCCCTGCTACTGACAGATTCTGTTGGAACAATCTGGGCTGCCCACCATGGGTTCCTTTAGACCCATGATCAGCACTGGGCATCCCTTTCCTATGCAGTGATGCCCTGCTCGATAGGTATAGGTCTCCCTTCTTCCATAACTCATCTGAAATAGCACATTGTCTATCAGCTAACCAGATCCTCATGTCCTCAGGCAAAGTGCTAAGGGCTTGTTCCCTCACAAAAAGGTCTGCCAGCCCTTCAAAAGTGTTAACCTGACATCCACTCACCCACCTATGAAAATAAGTGCTCAGTTCAGCAACATATTCACACACTTTCATCTGCCCTTCTTCTATGCTCACAAAATCTTTTCCTATAAGTTTCAGGTGTTAGCTTAAAAAATTATAACAAACAATTCTTTACAGCATTATAGTTAAAGCAGTCAACATCAAATAATTTGGAAAGTACATATACAGCTTTACCATGGAGTAAGGGGCTCAGGAACCACACCCAGAGCCTTTGGTCAACATCATACTGTTTACATACCTTCTCAAACATATGAATAAAGATATCAAAATTATCCTCTTCTGTAAACTGCAGAATAAATTTACTCACCTTTTGTGCTTCTAGGGTCCAGTTTCTCCCTTCCCCCATTACCTCCATGACTCTGGTGAAGAGACAGCATCTCATGTCATGCTGCCTCTACCTCTCCTTTTCCACAACTTCCATTTACAAACGCTGGGCATCCAACTCAAGTCTCTTTAGCTCCATATGGATTTTTAAGTCCTCTGCAGGAAGGTTGAGCTGTCCATTCTCTGAGTGTTGTACATCTCCACGGCCAGTTTGATCAACCTCCTGATTGCTATTTTCTGATGCAGCTGTGACCAAAGCTGCAATCATGTCTGCCTTAGTCAGGTTTCCATTTGCCAGTCCCTTAGCCTGTCACATCTCAGCCAACTGGCTCCTTGTCAGCTTGCCATACTCCTCTGCTGACATGCTTGCCTGTTCTCCCTGACTAACTAAGCTAACAAAAGAAATAAAACAATTGTGATCTGAACTCTGAATATTCACTGTGTGGCTGATTTAGAGCACAAAAACACTTTCAGTGATCACTGCCCACAAGCTACATGAATTCACTATCCACACCACTACAAGCCAATTAGTGTGCAATGCGGCTACACCACAATCAAACAATTAATATTTGATGTGGATATCCTACCACTGCCAAACAATTAATCTGTGGTGTGGATATCTCACCACTGCCAACAAATTAATATTTGATGCTCGTGCACTAGCCCAGTAATCAAGGAGCCTCAATCCTCACCACTAGCACCAGTGAGAGACGTGCACATTGGGAAGGACAACAAGTACACAAACAGTAAAGTACAATTTCCATTAAGAGCACACAGAGATCACAGTCAGTCTGGGGCTGGCTTCTCCCTTTCTCTCCAGATCCCTAATAAGACTCCCCACTGGCACAGCTATAGGGTCCAGATCTCAGCCTAGTGGTCAAGCTAAAACCTCCAGCACCCTGTATATCCAAACAGTGCTTTGTGTCCCTGCCCCAGTAGCTGGCACACACACACTTTGAGATAAGACTTACATACAAACACACAGACACTCCTGGGGAAGGCTGGCACAGGTCCTCCAGTTATGCCCCCTTCTCGCCCAGACTATAAGGTAGTAATTACTGCCACATACTACTAATATCAGCTACTAATAAGGTCCTTACCAAAGGGTGTCCAATTTTACTGTGCAATATTATAATCCAAATAGTAAGTGTGACCATAACTTTTAAGGCTTATTGGAGTGGCTAGACAGAGGGATCGAGCTAGTAAAGATGTGCAGCAGGTAAGGGTGATAAAGGATAATGACTGAAACGTACTCAAAAGTGAGGAGAGTGTGTTGAGCAGATGTAAAGAGTACTTTCCGAGGCTGATGAAGAGAAGAGAATGAGAGGGAGAGAAGGTTGGATGATGTGCAGATAGTGAATCATGAAGTGCAGTGGATTAGCAAGGAGGAAGTAAGGATAGCTATGAAGAGGATGAAGAATGGAAAGGCTGTTAGTCCAGACGACATACCTGTGGAAGCATGGATGTGTTTAGGTGAAATGGCAGTGGAGTTTTTAACTAGATTGTTTAACAAAATCTTGGAAAGTGAGAGGATGCCTGAGGAATGGAGAAAAAGTGTTTTGGTGCCGATTTTTTAAGAATAAGGGTGATGTGCAGAGCTGTAGTAACTACAGAGGAATTAAATTGATCAGTCACAGCATAGGTTCATAGGTTCATAGGTTTATACTAGGCTATCTGCCCTAAGGCATTTATAAGCCTAGCCCAAATTATTGTGGCTTACGCCACCCCTTATATGAAAAAATACTGTGCCCATTAGTTTGTTGTGCCTCTGTCCAGCAGTGACCCAGAGATGATTCCCGGGGTAAACCTACGATCTCCCATCCACAGGTCTAGATTTCTCTTGAACAGAGTCAGCGAGGTGCTCTGCCTCACATGGACCGGGATTTTATTCCACAGCATAGGGAGTCTCTGAGTGATAAATCTATCCCTCCAGCACGTCCTATTTATATCCGTACTAAGGTTTAAGTCGCTTGCTCTAGTGGTTTTGGTGGATTTGGATTTTTTGAGGTGGAGCATGTCCATTAATTCCGGGTTGGACATGGCCTTGTATGTCAGGCACATGTCACCTCTGAGCAGACGGTATGCGACTGAATAGAGCTGGAGTTTCTTCAATCTGGCAGCATATGACAGATTTTGGAGTCCCTTTATCCTTTTGGTGAGGAACTTTTGGGGTCTCTCCAATTGCTGCAGATGTCGGGTGAGATACATCCCGAATGGGGCATTGTACTCGATCATTGGTCTGATAAGTGAAGAGTACAGGGGAACAATGACCTCACTAGATCTGGATGTGAATCCCTTCATGATCAGGTGGGCAATGTAGAAGGTCTTTCTAACCACTTTAGCAATGTGAGTGTCAAAGAAAGGCCACTGTCAACCTGGGTCCCCAGGTCCCTGATAACCTCTTCTGTGCTTAGTGGATTGCCACCTATATGGTAGCTTGGGGTTACCTTGTTTTTCCCGAAGGGTATGACTATACATTTTTGGCGTTTAACTTCAGGCCATGGCTCTGGCACCAGCTATCTGTTTCCGTGAGTCCCTTCTGAAGGATATCAGTGTCCGATGCACTTTCCACTATGGCCCAGTTTGCAGTCATCTGCAAACTTTGTCAGCCAAAGTCCTCCCATGTTGGCCTGTACTTCTGAGAAGTAGATGCCAAACAATAGGGGCCAAGGACCGAGCCCTGTGGGACACCACTTGTGACCGGCTTGGAGTCTGACACAGCGCCAGCAACTCTAACCCTGTGGGTTCTGTCCTTAAGCCAGTTTGCAACCCATCTTGTGACATATGGGTTTACATTTAAGCTGGTAAGTTTTTCTACAATACCCGAGTGGGGTATTGTGTCGAAAGCCTTGCAAGGTCAAGGTAGGCTGTATGGACTGCCTTTCCTCATCAATGGCCTTGGTGACTATTTCAAGAAGTCGACCAAGTTCAAAAGGCATGATCTTCCCTTGACAAAGCCAAACTGGGTCGGGTCCAATGTCTGCAAGTCCCTATATCTTTGTTTATGAGCTCCATTATGATCCTCTCCATAGCTTTGCAGATTAGACTTGTTAAGCTTATGGGGCGGTAATTACCAGGGTCCAGAGGCGCCACCTTTGTGGAGTGGGACCACAGTTGCCGTCACGCCACTCCTTGGGCACGTATCCTGTGGTAAGGCTGAGATTAAACAGCTGCCTTATGTGCGGGTTTAATTCCTCATTTAGCTCGTGTAGCACACAGCCGGGACACCATCCGGTCCCATTGATGCTGTGTTTTTAGCTTTAGAGAGCAGCTTTCACCTGCATTTGAGATGTCCGGGAGGCTACACTCGGCTGGGATAGTTATCTCTCCTTTAGGGGAGAGGGGTGAAGTTTGCACTGAACCTGTCTGCCAGTATGTTGGCAATGTCTGTGGGTTCAGTGATTTTTGTATCATTTTGGACTAATTCTGAGCATATCTGTGAGTTTCCACCCAGGTTCCTAACATAGCTGAAAAGGCCTTATGATTGTCCTTTGAATCCATGGCAATTTTTCTCTCAAAATTGGCCTTAGTTGATTTTATGAGTGCTCGTATTTTTTACTAATAATGATCAGGGGTGACTTCCCTTTTATGGATTTTGTTCTATCATGTAATAGCTTTCTCCTCTTATTGTAAAGTTTGTTAATGGCTGGGGTCCACCAGACTGGACGTTTGCCCTTTGTGGAAAGAGTCTTGGTTTTATTTGGGATTGCCTGATCCATGCAGTCCTGGAGGTGTTCATAGAAGGCATTTGTAAGGGCTTCCAGCTTGGGTTGTGGTTTCCTCTGACTCAGGGGCCTTGAAGGATACCACACCAGTCTTGAGTAGTGTGAAGTTTGCTTTAGAGAAGTTCTTCACTATGGTCTTTTTGTTTGGGGTGGGGCGGGATGTGGATTTCCAGTGAGATTAGTTTATGATCAGATCTCACCAATGAGGGATATACTTCGGTGTGGAGCATTTTGTCCCCATGTTTGTGACAATGAGATCTAGTATATTTTCTCCTCTCGTGGGAACAGTGACTAGCTGTTCCATGGCATTTGAATTTATGAACTCCAGGAACCGTTGGGCTAGAAAGTTAGGGCTTGAGTAATGTTCCCAGTCTATATTCGGGTAGTTGAAGTCACCCAATATGATGGTGTTTGGAGATACATTTATACCCTCCAGTGTCTTCAGGAAGGCTGTGTGGGGTTCCTGAGTTTGAGAGGGTGGCCTGTAGCATGCTACAATTTGTAGAGCAGTTTTGCCTATTGTTAGTTGCACCTGGATGTTTTCCGAAGCTTCATGCGTTGCCACCAACCTGGAGGTGTGAGTATCCTTTATGAATATGGATACACCCCCTCCTTTTGTGGAGTGGTCCGGGTTTTGGGGCCGACACGCATGATATGAGGTAAAACCTAATAGTGCCGGGGTGCTCTCAGGAGCCTTGAACCAGGTTTCAGTTACAGCACAGACATCGATGTTCTCCATACTGAGAAGGGCCTCGAGTGCGTGCATTTTGAGATTTAGACTTCTGGCATTGAGCAGCATTACCCTCAATTTCTTCCCATTTTGTTTTCTAGGGTGGTAGGTTTAGAATTTGAGCCTTGCCTAAAAAGGCACTATGGGGTGGCAAGAGCCTTAGCCAATATCCGGAATCCCAGGGTGACAGGTGCAAGCCGTCCCTTGGAAGCAGCGTGGCTTGTCAAGCATGTCATCCCAGGCAGACAGACACTGGATCCCCTTTGAATGACACCAGACATTAAGCCAATTGTTAAAGCTGATCATCTTGTCTCTATATTGTGGCATCATTCTTGGTGAAGGAAGGATACTGCTCAGGGTTAGGGTCATACCTGCCTGGGCTACATAATCAGAGAGCTCCTCTATGTCTCTTTTCATGCAGTCCAGGGAGGTACGTCTCAGGTCGTTCACACCAGCATGGACAATGACTGTGTCATATTTGTACTTGCTGTGGAGTGACCCGAGTGCTTGTGTTATGTGGCGGATTCTAGCGCCCGATAGGCAGCTTACTGTGACCCTCTCCTTGTTCAGCCTGGTGAGTGGGACGTCAGTGTGTCTGACTATGGAGTCACCTATGACAAGTATGCATGAAGTTATGGGAAAGAGTAATGGAAGCTAGGTTAAGAAGGAAGGTGATGATTAGTGATCAGCAGTATGGTTTCATGCCAGGAAGGGGCACTACACATACAATGTTTGCTCTGAGATTGTTGATGGAGAAGTACAGAGAAGGTCAGAAGGTGATACATTGTGTCTCTGTGGACTTAGAGAAAGCATATGACAGAGTGCCTAGAGAGGAGTTGTGGCATTGTATGAGGAAGTCGGGAGTGTCAGAAAAGTATGTAAAAGTGGTACAGGATATGTACGAGGGTAGTGTGAATGTGGTGAGGTCTGCGGTGGGAGTGACGGATGTGTTTAAGGTGGAGGTGGGATTACATCAAGGATCAGATCTGAGCCCTTCCTTATTTGCAATGGTGATGGACAAGTTGACAGACGAGATCAGACAGGAGTCCCCGTGGACTATGATGTTTGCTGATGACATTGTGATCTGTAGTAAGAGTAGGGAACAGGTGGAGGAGACCCTGGGGAGGTGGAGATATGCTCTCGAGAGAAGAGGAATGAAGGTCAGCAGGACTAAGACAGAATATATGAGTATGAATGAGAGGGAGGATAGATGAATGGTGAGAATGCAGGAAGTAGAGGTGGTGAAGGTGGCTGAGTTTAAATACTTGAGATCAACAGTTCAGAGTAATGGTGAGTGTGGAAGAGAGGTGAAGAAGAGAGTACAGGCAGGATAGAGTGGGTGGAGAAGAATGTCAGGAGTTATTTGTGACAGACAAGTACCAGTAAGAGTGAAAGGGAAGGTCTACAAGAGGGTAGTGAGACCAGCTATGTTATATGGGTTGGAGACAGTGGCTTTGACAAAAGGCAGGAGTCAGAGCTAGAAGTGGCAGAGTTAAAGATGTTATGATTTGCACTGGATGTGACGAGGGTGGACAGGATTAGGAATACGTATATTAGAGGGTCAGCCCAGGTTGGAAGGGTTGGAGACAAAGCCAGAGAGGCAGGATTATGTTGGTTTGGACATGAGGAGGGATGCAGAGTATATTGGGAAAAAGATGCTAAGGATGAAGCTGCCAGGTAACGGGAAAAGAAGAAGGCCTAAGGTAAGGTTTATGGATGTGGTGAGAGAGGACATGCAGGTGGTTGGTGTGACAGAACAAGATGCAGAGGACAGGAAGAAATTGAAACAGATGATCTGCTGTGGTGACCCCTAATGGGAGCAGCCAAAAGAAGAAGAAGAAGAAGGAGTGGCTTAGTACAGTATCATTAAATACATGCAAGTACTCTGGATCTTAAATTATTTCTACACAAAACAGCCACAGTTGACAGGTTTACAAATATTTAATAATAAATAATAAAAAAACAAGACAAATCTTCTCAGTTCAATACAGTGCTAGTCAAGAGTTCAGAAATCACAGGAAAATGTTAAAATAATACTGTAGAATAGTTTGACATAAATATAGAAAACAGCTAGTCTAATCTTCCTTTGCTCTTTTTCTAAGAGAAATACTAAAGTCTAAAATCCTACTTACATACAGAGCAAGCAAGTGCTGGCGAATGGATGTTCTGAAGACAAATGCAAAATGCTCCCATTCTCTCTCTCTGAAAAAGTCTTAAATTGATGACTCATTTTAGATTACATCATTCTTGACATTTCTCAGGTTTAATTTCCCAGGCTAACAGAAACTCAGAGTTTAACAGTTCTTTGATCTTGCACCTGGCCAGAAAGCCATAGAAATACAAGACATTATACAAGCAAAATCTAGCAATTAATTTTGGTCGCAAAACAATAGAAAGAATTTGCTGGTCCAGACATCATGTCTCCAAGTTTGAGATCAAACAGTCATACAATGCTTGACTTATCAGTTTTCTTCCAGCATAGTGCACTGTGGTTACATTTTTGAAGCTCAGTACAACATATAATTTAATCATAACATATAGTTCTCTTTTACATTTGTAAAACAAGCCTGTGGATTATATTAATATTTACAAATCACATAGAATTATTTACAAGATTCTATCTGGTTGCCATGGCAGCCTTTCAGTTTTTCACATCATATCTCAATGATTTGCCAATGATGTGACATAAAATCCCATTTTTATCACCCATGGACCACATATATGTGACAAACATCTGGATATTCTGCAAAAATCTGTACAGGCGAGTGGTATGGGTTGGAGAGTGTCAAATGGTGTATCTAAGGTGGATGACATCAATAGAGCCTGTAAAGTAATGCAATGGGGAAGGGGTCAACAGTCCTCAAAATGATACAACCATCACACATGACAGCCACAGGGGATATGTTTTACACACACACACGCACACACACACACACACACACACACACACACACACACACACACACACACACACACACACACACACACACACATACACACACACACACATATATATATATATATATAGAGAGAGAGAGAGAGAGAGAGAGCATTATAGTTGGCAGTATTGAGATTCAAACCCCTACCTGTCTAGTTGTGTGTACTATAGTGCTATGTACATATCACATATGCCATGGAAGGTATATGCCTAGAAAGTGTCCAACAGTGAATCTAAGGTGGATGACATCAACAGGCCCTGTTAAGTAATGCAATGTGAGTCTCAACAGGGTGGAACAGTCCTCAAAATGGTATAACCCCCCTCACCCACACAGTGGATATGCTTCACACACACACACACACACACACACACACACACACACACACACACACACACACACACACACACACACACACATAACAGTATCATAGTTAGCAGTATTGAGATTAGAACCCTACCTATCTAGTTGTCTTTACAATAGTGCTATGTATTTATCTCATGCCCCACAGTGCTTATATACCTCAAGAGTGTCCAATGGTGCATCTAAGGTGAATGACATCAGCAGGACTTGTAAAGTAGGGCAATGGGGAGTTTACAGGGTGGAACAGGCCTCAAAATGTATTACCATTACACACACATAAGCAGGAAATACACACAGCCACAAGGGGATATCCTAATACATAAACACACACACTCACTGAGTCACCATTGTTAAGATTAAAACTCCTACCTATCTAGTTGTATGTACTACAGTGCCATGTACTTATCGCGTGCACCATGGAGATTATATATTTGAAAAGCATCCATCAGCAGGTCCTGTAAAGTAGGGCAATGGGGGGTTAATAGGGTGGAACAGGCCTTAAAATGTATTGGCATTGCACACATAGGCAGGAAATAGAGACAACCACAAGGGGATATACTTAAACACACACAGACTGAGTTGCTCTGGTTGGATTAGAACCACTACCTATCTGTCTATACTATAGTGCTAAATGCTACATGCTTATCACATGCACCACGAGGCTTATTTGTTTGAAGAGTGTCTCCCACTGCAATTGGGGTGGATGACATCAGTACCTGCTGACAGGGAGGTCACTCTTGTGGAGGACAGTAGTCTCAGGGCCATAAAATGGGTGACCATTACACAGACATAGGCCTGTTGGGCATTAGTCTGCTGTAAGTGTAATATATACAAAGACACACACACACATGCAGACAAGGCAGGTGATGTGAGAGTACAACCTATACTGCACTATTATTACATACTGGAGCTCATGTTAGTACTTGCACATGCCACTGATTACATTTGTTGTGTAAATGGCTGCAGCAGTACATCACTCTATGCCTTTCAGTGTGTCTCTCTCTCTCTATCCCTCTCTCTCTCTCTCTCTCTCTCTCTTTGTTTCTCTGTCTCTCTCTCTCCCCACTGTCTCTGCATTTCTATAATTGATATATCTGTATATGTTATCTATATATATATGCATGGATATCACACTCAGCAGATCCAGATTTTTCTTATATGTGCCACATACAGATAGATGAGGGTAATCCTGTCTGATAGGGGTGGAGAGAGACAGTTAAGGTGTACATAGCTATCTGTATGCAAAGTCATATATGGACAACACAGTTCTATAATCAGATGTGGGTTCAGACATGGTCTGAAATTATCTAAGCGTAGGAGCATGCCCATTATGGCCTTCAATACTAACAGTGGGACTCCTGTCCAGACCTACCTGTACTCCGGTCCAAGATTTTGTGTGCCACAGCCGATTGGCTGATGAACCTGTGTAAACAGTCCAGCACCTCATTGATGTACTGGCTGAGGGATCTCCTGGTGTGTGCTGTCCATATTAACTGAGTCATATCCTGGGGTGGGTACAGAGTGCATTGGACTGAACAGAGTTTTCCATAATATGTGTGGTATATTCTACATAGCACTGTGATTTCCTGGTATGTCAGTGACAGATTAGTATAGATTAATGTGAGGAACTGCTGACAGACATTTGTTTACTGACTCTGTACACTGCAGGGAATCTATGGTACTCTACGAATTGTTCTAGTGTTCACATTCTACATTTGTCTGGCCAGTGGTTCCCTTCCCCTTATATGTGTCTCTTTGTCCTTCTGTCCTCCAGTCACAGGCTTTGTCCACAGTTGCTGCTATGTATTTGTAGTTATGGTGTGACTGAGATAGAAGTCATAACATCACACACAGGGTTATGGACTTCACACCTCTAACTGTACCTGTTTAGCAGGTTGTCCATCATTGTGCCCGATACATCTGCTGTGGTCCTCAGACAGTTTGTGTTGCATTGTTATTATAAGGCAACATGTTGGCCATAGCTCTCAAACTCTTACAGACAAATATCTGGACAGGGCCATATATAGCAGGTGGACACAAGCCCAAACATGGGGACAGGGCCTTAATATTGCTCTTCCAAATGTAGACAGTTGGTAGAACATTTTTGTATTAGCTTGCAATCTTACGGGTATGAAGTCTGTACCTCAACTGCCTGTCATTGATGTTTTCACATCAACCTTTACTGGTTTCCAAATAGTTTGCCAGGCAAATGTAATGTTATAGCAAGCAGAACAGATATATGAGACATAACTGTGGACATTCTGTGAAACCCTGTCATTCCAGGGGTATGGATGGTGCCCACTGACTTCTTGTCAGTACTGACACAGTAATGTGGCAGCCTTTATATCCTGGTTCTAGACTGACTTGTCACAACCTGTTGTTCTACTAGGCACCATCTAGGTTACTTAGAGCTGTGTACTGTCCATATGTGTGACCCCCTGTCTCTCCATTGTCTAGCTTTTCTGCAGTAACAAATATTGACTTCTGGACAGTCTGTACAATTCCTACCATATGTATAGCTGACATGCAAAAGAAATGGCACAGCCAGTCTCAAACCATGGCCCTATCAACCACAGTACTGTACTGAGACCACTAAGCCACAACAGCCACCAGTCAATGCTACCTACTTCCTGACACTATTGGCCACGCACATACATAGCACATTGGCCCCTGCATATTGTGGAAATGGAACAAGTTAGCAGGTTGATTGGTACAGCCCTGGGAATGTGTGGACTGCTGCTATTACCTTACAGTCATAAGTGTTACTGCACTTCTATGGGAACACGGGTGTGTTAGGGGTAGAGGAGCATGCCCTCAACTCTACACATTTTCCCAGACTGACCAGGTGTTTGCCTCATATTTTGGGTCCATTTTTCATAATATTGTGGTTGTCTGGAAAAAGACAGACAAATCATTAAATACTGAAGTTAAAAAGTAATGACAGACATTTGAGTTTCAGACTTCTTACCCTTCAGAGAATTAATGTTGCTGTAAAACCTGTTATAATATCAATTTTCTAATTTTGTAAGAGCAATATTTCATAACTGTCCCTATTTTTGGGTCTTTGTCACACATATCTTTATGGCTTTGTACAGATGTCTTGCTGTAAGAGGTTGAGAGGTATGTATGGGACTCCAACATTGACATCCATGCATCTGTCCTATGGCTCTGCTGATTTTTAGTCCCTCACATATACTGCAGCGAGTTTTGCCACCATGGGGACTACTGCATATTCTGGGGCAGCCAGTATTTTGCAGAAGAGAATGAATACTGGCAAGCCTGTTGGTCCACATTACCCACCTGTGGAAGCATGGGGTTGTTTATGGGAAATGGCAGTGGTTTGTTAGCCAGACTGTTTATTGATATCTTGGGAAGTGTGAGGTTGCATGAGGAGTGGAGAGAAAGTGATTGGGTATGGTGTTAAGAATGAGGTTGATGTGCAGAGCTGTGATAACTACAGAACGATAACACTGACCAGTCACAGCATGAAGTTATGGGTAAGAGTAGTGGAAGCTAGGTCATGCAGGGAGGTGAGGAGTACTTGTCAGCAGTATGGTCTCATGCATGGAAAGGGCACTACCAATGTGATGTTTGCTCTGAGACTGTCACTGGTGGAATACAGAGAAGGTCAGGAGTTGCTCTATGTCTCTCTGGACTTATAGAAAGCATATGACATGGTGCTTAGACAGGAGTTGTGGTATTGTATGATGAAGTCATGAGTAGAAGAGATATATGTAAGAGTGGTGCAGAATATGTACAAGGGTGATGTGACAGCATTGAGGTCTGCATTGGGATTGATGGATGTGTTTAAGGTAGAGGTGGGATGACACAAGAGATCAGCTATGAGCCCTTTCTGATTTGCAATAGTGATGGACAGGTTGACAGACATGATCATATGGGAGTTCCCGTTGACTATGTTGTTTGCAGATGACATTGTGATCTGTATTGAGAGTAGGGAACAGCTTTTGGAGACCCTGGAGAGGTGGACATATGCTTTAGAGAGGAGAAGAATATATGTGTGTGAAAGAGAGGGAGGATAGCAGAATGTTGAGGATGCATGGAGTACAATTGGCAAAGGTGGATGGGATGTGTTCAAATGATTGGAATCAACATTTTAGAGTAATCAGGACTATGGAGGACAGGTGAAGAAGAGAGTACAGGCAGGATGCAGAGAGTGGAGAAGAGTGTCAGGAGTGATATGTGACAGACGTGTACTAGTAAACGTGATATGTAAGGTCTACAAGAGGGTAGTGAGACAACCTATGTTATATGGGTTGGAGACAGTGGCACTGACAAAAAGGCAGGGGTCAGAGCCACACATGGCAGAGTTACATATGTTATGATTTGCACTGGGTGTGATGGTTGTACAGGTTTAGCAATGTGTATATGACAGGCTCAGGCCATGTTGGATGGATATGAGACAGTGTTGGAGAGGCAGAATTACATCTTTTTGGACATGTGCTGAGGAGGGTTGCTGAGTATATTGTGAAAAGGATGGTAAGGATGTAGCTGCTAGGTAAGATGAAGGGAGGAAGGCCTCAGATAAGGTTTCTGGATGTGGTGAGAAAGAACATGCAGGTGGTTGGTGTGAAAGAGCAAGATTCAGAGAACAGGCAGAAGTGGCAACAGATGATCCACTGTGGCAATCCTGAATGGGAAAAGCCAAAGGACAATGAAGGGGGAGGTTGTAATGTCAGTCTTCACAGATTTGGTAAGGATTTGACTGACATAACACAACTCTATGGGTAAATGACTACAAATATGAGGCACACATATGGTCAGTGTGCAGAACACTGGACAGTTGAATGGTAGGAGCTCAGTATATAGCATGCAGTTCAACACACACATGTGCACAGTACTTTACTCTGCACATGCTCTGTATAGTCTTATATTTACAAGACAAAATGTGTATCATAAATATATGCACAGGTAACATATGGATATGTACAACATCCCAGTAGCTGGCCTAGTCACTAAAGACAGAGCCACATGCTATGGCCATCAGTGCTGTTCAGCAGCACATCAGTACAGCAAATCTTGTTGAGACATATGCTTTCAAACCTGTTTTCCAGTGTTACAGATACTGCATTCAATTACATGCTGACTTGTTTCACATACCTTTTCTGCTGGATATTTCACAGATATATCTTTTTTTATTTTTTTTTTTCGAACACTACTTCAGCTTTGCACTGATGGACTGTCTATGACAGAGGTGATTTGAACAGATGGCAGCTTATCTTTTGTAGGTAGTGCTCATGACCATGCGATGGCCTGAGCACCAAATGGTGTTCCCCAGTTGCTGATTGCATGCAGAGCAGCTGTGTAGTTATTTCAATAGCCAGCACCATGGCAACACACTCCTATAAATGAGTACTCTATGTGGGTGTTGGCCCTTTTTCTTACCTGTGAGGAAAAAATCCTGGAGGTGTGTGAGCTAATACCCCTTATAACAAGACCTGTGGAGACAAGACAACTAAATGGTGGAGAAGATTCAAGACTTAGGGGCAGAATGTGAGTATTGCTGTTATATGTTTTGAATACTGCTTGTTTAACAAGGTTTGTCTAAACATTCTACTTCTGCATGGGTTTCAGTCTGACAAAATTCTGTGTCTGCATAGCTCTCAACTCTAGGGCTATCCACATCATGGCCAGAGGTTTGCCTGATATGTTTGGTCTCTTCCCCTGACAGGTGTTGTCCTTGGCAAATCAGTAGCATACTCTGGTGATTGCAGTCAGTACATGCCAACATCCATTTGTGTTTCAGACTTTATATCCCTCAGAAAAGATATGTTACAACACACCCTGTAACACCAGCAATTTTCTCATTGTATAACAGCAATATTTCAAGTGAGGCCATGTTTCTGAGCCTCTGTCTCAAATTATGTCAGATTTGGCACAGATGCTATACGGTAGGAGGTTGATAGGTAGAGTCTACCATTATTTTGTTCTGTCATTCCTGCTGAGAGGAAAGGGTGGACAACATGTGGGACTCTGAACATTCAAGAGGTTGGAGTATGGAAAATGCTCTTAGATGCCCTTGTAACATATTTTATGTGGGAGAGTGTAGCAAGTGTTTCAAAACCAGGCTGTTAGAACATGTGAAACATATTACTGATGAACAAGAAGACAGCTCTATAGCCATACATTTCAATACTTCTCACCATGGGGGTAGTAGTCATGAAAGAAGACTTGTTATGTACACAATTGTTTAAATTCTTAAATGTGATACTTTATCCCCTATGGGGTTGAAAGAGTAGTGTAATTGGAGGCTATGTATATACATGCAATTAAGTGTAGTGGGTTACAAGGTACTGCTCTGGAAAAAGTCTGTCTCTCGGTTTGGTCAAACAGTCATAAAAGAACAATTGCTATGTACAGAATCAATGTATGTTTTTAAATGCAATACTTTATCCTCTAGGGGGGTTGAATGAGGAGTGTAATTGGAGGGTGTGTATTTCAATGTACTTAAGTACTAATTGCTTCTTCTAAATAAGGCAAGTATTGTTCGCAATGTGTTACTCCTTGAAGGCTTTGGCAAAGACATCAGAGTAAAATGAACTTGTGTGAATTACTGACTGTTTGTATTTTTGTTTACTATCTTCACTCATTGTAGTTGTTTTGCTGAGAGGTCACTCTACTGTTCACTTATTATTTGTACTGGGGGGGCCAGATGTGAGTGTCATGGGTCCTTTCGGATCCAACCGTGCATGCTGCCCCAGTTATGGGTGATCTATCAGCAGCATATGTTTGTATGGGCATTTATAGACATGTATGCATATAATAAATATATATATATATATATATATATATATATATATATATATATATATATATATATATATATATATATACATACACACACACATATACACGTCAGTATTTATTGGTAATATATCTTTATATTGTTATGCATATATATGTATCTCCACACATATCTATCTCTCTATATATGTAAATGTATTTTTTCAGGTATATATTTCTAGATAACAATCATTCCTCATTTCACAGTGTGTCTTTCCCATTGTAAACTAACTGCACTGCATAATATGTTGTAAAAAACATCCTACCCTCTCACAGCTAAGTTGGCCTTGTGGTAAATGCTGTGAGTATGGTGTATAGCATACTGGGTTCAAGACGGAGAAAAACTGATTATTTTGTTGCTGGCCAGAAGAAGGACTGCTGGATACAGAGTTATTAAGGCACTTTTAAGCAGTTGTAAGCGGGTTTTCACGGGCTTGCGAGGTGGTAAGCAATGCTAGCTATGCTTACCCTCAGTTAGTCCTAAAAGTGCTTAATCTGAGTCAGCTTTGCTTAGCACCGTGCAAACATGCTTATCCGCTTACTACTGTTTACACCCGTTTACCCCCATGCTAATTTCTTTAAAAGAAAAGGAAAAAAATGGTGATAGGAAAGTGGTAAAAAAGGGGGCACGAAGAGGGAAAAACAATATGAAAGATACCTAAGGATGTGCAGGATAGGTGTAGGAAAGGTCCATATCTGTCAATTTCTTCTACAGCAACAGCTGTATATATATATCTATATATATATATATATATATATATATATATATATATATATATATATATATATATAGAATGTTGAGGTAAATTTGGACACTTAAACCCCCGAGAGTGGGGTCAGGACAACAATAATGTGTTGTGAATCCAATTAGACCAGATTACATGTGTCCAGTGGACATGTGTGTGAAATGGACAGCTATGTATGGGGCGATATCATTTTGTGGGAACAGATTGCCCTTTTTTTTAAGGTGAGAGTGGGATGTTGGGGAAAGATAGTAGGTATATTTGGGTAAGTAAGTTGGTTAGATATACAGGCAAGACAGTAGACAGGGGCTGTATATGACACATGTGGGGGTAACACCTTGGACGAGGAGGGGTGGTTCATAATTGGATGCCAACGTACCCCCAAATGGATACAGTGGGACTGAGGTCCCCACCCATGGGCAGTCATCACTGCCCGAAGGTGGCTGTGCTGGGGGCTGATAAGTAGGGGCAGGCTGACCCTCTAGATGCTCCATGAGGTCCACAAGCTGGCATAGCAGATCTCTAAATTTCTTGTGGAACTTGCTATGCACCAGACCCTGGACCAAGCTTCGGGTGACAGCATCCTGTCTATGCTCATGCCCAGGGGGGGATGAGCCCCATCCTCTGAGGTGGTTCCACCCAAAGGTGGTGCAGAACTAGTGGACGAGGAGGTCCTGGGATGGGTCCCAGATGTGGTGAGGCCCAGTGCCACAGCCAGATGAGGTGGGAGAGGCAGATCCATCGGGATTGGCATTCCCAGACGTGCTATGGTGTTGCAGTTGTAGAACATATCTTGGTTAGTTTGCAAAACACATTCCAGGATTAGTTATAACAGCATGCATGAGTATTCCCATTAACCCAAAACAACAGATTTGGAATAGTTGCATAGCAAACAGAACACATGCATATATGGAACCACAGTGGGCATTATAACAGCACGCAGGTTACATTGATAGCAACAGGCCACCAATGATAGTATTTAAACAGCAGACATTGATAGAAAAACATTTTAATATGTGTAGAACAATAGGACACATGTCCCAACAATAGGTTTGGTGAAAAACATACCCATTGATTTATGTGTTTAGATTATTGGTTGGTATGTAAGGTGGAGGAGAGAGAGAGAGATGTCAGTTACCAACTGTATATGCTTGAAGTGCTCACAACTTTAATGATCATTGCTCTAATCATTACTTTACAGGTACTATCTCACTTTACATCAACCTATGGCTTTGGGATGGGCAGTGGTATGTTTGTATGC
>NC_056745.1:1385942950-1385955450 GCF_019279795.1 Protopterus annectens
ACACAGCCTTATATGTTCTATTACCTTCATGGCACTGATCTAACTTACTAACAAATCAGTGCTGTGCAAACCTTTTTTTCCTGTGACAATCTGCCCCATGTATACAGGAGGCAGCCATTGAAAGCAATGTCTGCTAGTGCACAAAACAAGTTAATTGTCACAACATTCAGTCAGTGAAACAGTACAACTTAAGGAACCAATACTAATATGGAACTCGGTACACACTTACATGCATATCTGTCTTTTGTTAGCATTGAGCTATACTCTGGTCATTTTGGGGAAGAGATTCCACAATGCTTATGCTCTAATCAATGCTGACAGATGGAATAAATATGCTTGCTCTCCTAAATAGGGCACAAAGGCAGCGGCTGAACAAATTGTCCTACCCCTTTCCTGGAGAAAAAAGATTGAGCATTAGCAAGTCAAGTCTTGTGCCAGACTAGCTCACCTCCTAACGCTTAGATTCAGTTGATTGTGCTAGTCTGGCAATAAGACTGCCTCATCACATAATTGTGAACCCCATTAATTTAAATAAGACCTTGCTTGTTTATTTCAGAAGAGAAACAGCATATTATGTGTCTAATAATAGTGTTACTTTAATCTGTCATACATTTTTGCAGTTATTTTTTCAGCATATCTTCATTTATTTTTTATTTATTTTCTTGCCATACTGGTTGAAATGTACATTTATTTGCAACAGATAATGCACTCTATTAAACCTTTTATTTGATGATGATTCACATCATATATATGATCTTTTAAATGAAATGGACTATTTAGTATTATTGCTTGAACAGTAAGTTACACTGATTAAGGTTTGCAAGAGTATGGAAAGAGGAGGTAGATGTGTTTTTAATTTTAAACAAATGCAGGTACTTTGTAAGCGGAGGATACAGACTAGTTGGAATATGGCTACCTAAAATAATACCCATTTTCATAAGTATTCATGCCTGATGTCAGCAACATCACAGCATGATAGCAAGGAATGCAAAAAAATACATATCTTATCTAAATGGTAGACTGCATGCTGCGGTGCTCTCAGGCTGAAATGCATATCTGTCTACATGCTAAATATGAGAATAAATGGAGTATTATGAGAGCAACACTATGGGAGGCATGTATTAAGCTGAAGGATAGATGCATTCAAGCCTCAGAGGGGATACTAATGATGCAATGCGAAAAATCAGCAAAAGTAGCACAGCAAAAGCTCATGATTTTTGGTTATTTCAACTGCATTTCAAAATATCTCTGGTTCTGAAAATGTATCAGCTATACCCAGTTTTGTTACAGTAGTCTTGAAAAGTTAATCTGAAGTGCAATAGTATTTGTTCCACTTGCAGCTAGTCAGCACCTTGAAACATAGCATGGAAAAAGACAAAGGAGAATTGGAGTTTGAGCTGCAATACATGGGTGTCCAGCTTTCTTTTGTAATGTTGTTATCCCAGTCATCATATTTCTAGGACTGTACATACAGATTCACAATGATTCTCCTGCACTATGTAAATTGTCAGACCAAAACATAAGACAGAGATCCTAAGAAGGCAACAACATGGCATTCCTGGACTCAGATGAATTCTTTAATCAAGGATGTTGAGTCTGAGCAATCTGAAATTTCATCTGACCGGTTAGCCAGGCAGTGCTGTTTTATTTACTGATTGATTGACATTTGCTTAGCAGGAAAATTCTGATTGGGCAATTAAACAATTTTCCGTGGAGACCCAGGTAGAAAAGCTCCACAAAAATTTAAGTTATAACAGTAACTAAATATCACTCACAATAAATTATACAATGCTAAGTGAGAAATATTAACATTACACAAATCTGTAGGAAATATATAAGGCAAATGCAGTTGAGATAAATAAGTATGAAAGAAAAAGAAAACAATATACAAGATAAATACAGACTGAGTATGAAAAGAAAAACAACTCAGCACTGGTGGCAGAAGGTAAAGGTTTCCATCTGCACACTAGAGGGGAACTACTGAGTTGAGAAAATAAGTAGTAGAATGTCAAAATAGTAAAGAGGTGGAGGTCAATAGAGGTAAACAGGGAAACCAGGAAAAGTGGTTACAGACATATTAAATAAGGGAGTTAGCATTAAGGATAAAAGTACACTTGGAAAAAGGTTTTGGTATTAGCCTAATGTGGTACAGCAACAAACACAACCAAGAGATGGAAAGACACTTTTTTAATAAAGGCTTAGAAGAATGAATTTTAGGTAATGACATAAAGATTTTGAATGGAGTTCCAAGATTTGGCCACACAATTGAAATATAAGCTGTGCCTTGTAGATTTCTTTGGTATATACAGTTCAAGTAGTTTGTTAGATGAGGGAAGAGGTCAGTTTGGAAGATATTGGAGAAGAGTTTTGCTGATTGCTGGTGGAAAGAAGGATTATAATTTATTTTGTGTCTGCAGTAGTGTTGTGAATGCTAGGTGATGGGGTAATTCACGCCAGTTTAATGACTTAGTTACAGAGCATTAATAGGCATGATCGGGTAAGGGTGATTTGCTGCCAATCTACAATTTTGTTATGGCATTGTTCTAGTTAAGATTTTAACGTGGACTATAGATTGCTCAAGATAGGAGAGCCATACAGAAGAGAAGGTTTTATATATATGTATATATATATATATATATATATATATATATATATATATATATATATATATATATATATATCTTAGAGAGGTTTAGATGCAGTTTTGCATGTGGAGATCAAACCTTGGATTATCATCTATTGTTGCACCTAGTAGCTTAGTGTGAGAAACAACTTTTCATTTGTAAATGCAGATATACAAGCTAGTGGAACTTCTGGTAATTGCAGGGTTTGCAAAGGAACAGCTATGCAACACTGCTACCTTTTGCTGGGTTTTGTTTAATATTTGTTGCTTATATCTCTCATATTTTGGCCAAAATAGTACATAATAGACAGTTAATATTATATATTTTTATAATAACATGATTGCCATTTTATCACATGAAGAAACAGTAGTCATGTGATGAATTTTAAACCCCAGTGTCCCGTCTGTGTTAATGCAGTTATATCTGATTGAAGAGAAAGGAAAACATGCACAAGTGACATAAATGGCAAAAGCATATTCTTCTGATTCCCCATCCCAAAGAAAAGTTTGTGTTAAAGACAGATGCCAATAGACATTTATTAGCTGTTCTAAATTCTGAAGTTATGGGGTGACAGTTGACAGTAAGACTAGTTACATACCTTGGAAGTGTTAAACTGCAGGTATGATTTAACAGGAAAACGTCATTTGTTGGAATTACTGTTTAATTTTCAAAGTGTCAGCACTTACAGTATTAGGTCTCCCACTTCTGGTAAGAAGCTACCACTAGCATGAAATTGAGGCTGGAAGAGGTTTTAAGTAACCACTGCAGTCTTCTGCATAACTTTATCCAAAAATAATTAAAAAAAATTGTGCAGGACTGAGGATATTAAAAGACTAGCTAACAAACTGGAGGATCTGCAAAGTAGATACTGTTGAAATAATTTCAACTTGTTTAAACTGCCAGATGTTGAAGAAACACTCGGTGTTAGAAAACATTTGCAACATTTGTTTCTATAAGGTTGTGTGTTCATCTAATTAATTGAATGAACACATGCAGAGCAAGCTTGTTGCATCCTGCATCCTAAACCTGGAGGAAGCCCCAGGACCATTTAATATAACATCTCTCAGCTGGATGAAGTAGATACTCTTCTAGGGATAACGGTCTCCAGAAAATTATTGTGGAAAATGCCTACTGTGTAAAACTGAGGCAGGATTTGGTAAATATTCAGGATTCCCATTGTGGATGACAGAATTATAAAAGTGAGAGTATGCTAGTACAACTATAGTCTACTGACCAGTTGCTACAGTTTGCTTTCCAGTGGTGCCTTTCAAAACATTTGTTGATGTCATTTTAGACCTTTGGGTATTTAGCAATAAAAAATTGTGAAAGTAAGCTATCATCAAATTAACTATGGGAAAAAAGTATACAAGATTTACTTCAAAAAGCTTTCTTGATTTAAAATGATAATGACTGGCTGCAAAAAAGTTTCACTGTATCTGCATTTTAATTCAGTTTTATAAATATACTTGCTTTAATGGCTTTGCTTTTGAGACTTAAAATCTACATTATAATTTGACCATGTCTAGCAGGACAGTATTTCTATATGTCTTTTAGGGTGTTAACTTCATCTTTCAAAGTTGAGACAATGTATCCTATTTTGTGAATTCTCTTTATAAGTTTTTCATTAAAAGAAGAAAGTGTCTCCTGGCTGAGTACAGCAGTTCCATTCAATAATCCCTAATCTTAATTACTTCAAGCAGCAGTCGTATGTATGCAATACCCACATGGCCACATGATGGATTTGGATATCCTCATGTGTCTGCAAAATGACATGATGTCATGGTTCTGTAAAATTCATTGCTGCCTTATCAGTACTGGATCATGTTTTAGATTTTGAAAGGACTATATCAGATGCAGCTGTGTATTTCAATGTAATGACTGTTTGATTCAGCATCATTGGTAATCTTCGGTCAAAGCCTTTCTAGGCTAAGACTTTTTTTTTATTATATTGAATATTTTTAGACACACTGACAGATATAAGTTGCTGGAATAGCTTTTCCATGTTTTATTCCTTGAGTATCAGTGCTAACATGCAGGACCTTTGCAACTGACTCTACAACAAAAATTTGAACAGTGGAGACACATTTTATGAGCCTCTGCTCTTTGGATTTATCATCTGAATACAAAACTTTGTACAATGCTTCAGTAATATGAACGATGATTGGTTCTGCTGCATATGAATATCACAAACAGCAAACCTTTAGTTTGATTTCTAAACTTTAAATGTTAATATATTGTCATTATTTGGAGTCAATTGATTCAATGTTTGCATTTCATTTTGCTTTAAATTCATCTTTTAACAGTCAAGTTCCAAGAGATGTCCTCATGCCTTTGATAGTGTAAAGCATTTTGTACATTTTCTACACAGTAGTAATTATTTTATAAGAACTTTTTTTCATTTTGTAACTATGCTTATTTAATTAAATTAATGTTTTTTTCTTCTTACATACTTCAACAATATTTTCTTTGGTTTATTGAGTTTGTTTACTGTGTTGAGCTTTGATGTCAGTTGACCAGTTTCAGTCTCAGAGCCAAAGTACAGAAAGTAACAAAACAAAATTTTATACAATCTCAAAATGAAAAAAAAATAGTTTCAGTTGAATAAATTCAAACAAGAAATGTAATACATTTGAGGAATGTATGAACAGGACTGTATAAACAGATTACAGCACCATTTTAATAGTACTACTTATTAACACATATACACTGTGTACAAACATTATCTTTTATAAACTGGAGGATGATGAGGAAAAGAGCTAAGGAGAATGGGAATGAGCTAGAGGTCAAACAGTTGGGTAGGTAGTGAAAAAAGTATTTACGTAATTGTTTATTGACAGTTGAACATTATGTGGGTGATTATGATCTAAACAGAGATGAATGAATATGTTAAATGTCCTGAATGATAGAATTTTTTATTTACAATAGCTTAAAAGACAAATTTTCAGTTTGATTCAGAATAATGAGTAAGATGTGATTTTGTGAAATGAGAAGTGAATGATTCCCTTTGCTCTGGGCCAAGTGTAGAAAAGCAGTGTTTGAATCACTGAAATTGATTACTTGAGTTTTAAGCAGAGTTCGACTGTGTTCCTAGCTTCTAAGGATGTAGGAGGATCTCTGTGGGTTGAGTTTAGCATCTAAAGATTAAATGAATACAATTGCAGGAGTTTAAATAACTGAGACCCCATAAATATTTCCTCCCTGTGTCTGACAGAAAGTGATTTAGCTTTTTCTGTTGTTAAACAATGGAGTTTTTGTCTAGGTCATAGAGTGGCAAATTTACATATATTTATTGAAAATATTTTTTTAATATTTATTGAAAAGATTTGGACAACATCTTAGTATTATTTTTTGTTTGAGAAAACAGCAATAATAAGGTATATATTCGTGGTGAGGGATGTGTCCAACGATAATCCTAGGCATCTAAAGGAACTGGCATTCTAAATGTAAGTGTTAGACAGTTTTGAAATGTAAGGAGATGGTAAGTTTGGCAAGTCTAGGTTTTTGTCAAAGATCATGCATTTTCTCTTGGATAAGTTAAGCAGTAGATTTTTTAATAGAAATACAAGTAGAAAGTGAATTGAAGTGGTCTAATATTTTATGTTCCAGGGTTTTATGGGACTTGCAGGAATGACAAAGGATCCCTTTTTTTGTTGGAGAGGAGTTTTTTGATAACAATGGAAAAGAGTAAGGAGGCTGGTATTGAACCATGAGTTACACCTTTTTTAAGAGTGCACTGGCTAAGATGGATGATCCAGTTGAGACTGAAATTTCCCAATTTGAGAGGTAGTTTGGAAAGCAGAGTGTTGTCTCTGGACTTAGGCCTAGTTCTAGCACATGGAGTAGGAGAATGGAGTGGTCTACAATGTCAAGGGCTTTGGTTAGGTTGATAAAGTTGTAACAGTAAGGATGCATTTGTCCAAGTATTTCATCTATATGAATCCATATTGTAGTCATTGTACTATGTCCTTCCCAAAACCCATGCTGTTTGTGAGACAGCAGTTTCTGTTTTTGGGTGAAGTCATTTTGTAGACTACACATTTCCTCTATATGTCATTTCCACTCCTTAATTAGAATCTTAGCATTTGCCATGACTGCCACCACGCATATCAATAATGCATTTTTTGACAATATTTTTAATTCTAGTTTATTTTATAAATTGTCCCAAAACCTGTCCATTCCAAACACAACCTCGTGCATTTGCTATAGGTGTTTCAGATATATCAAATACCACTTTCCAGAGCAAAAGTGAAACAATTTGTAACTGCTTCTCCTTCCCAACTACACACCTTTTCCAGCATCGTTTAGAAAAATATACCCACTGTTTGACAAAATATTAGCATCTTTCTTAGAGAGCACCAAAAACATACAGTTTTAAATTCCTTTTTATCATCCCTGTTTCCATATAAGTTTTGTTTTACTTGCATATAGTTTCAGTTCTACTTCTGCGACTCTTGCATCTATTAGATTAATTGAAATAAACTCAGCTAGTTATCAGGTATGTCTTCATGAAACTTGTACCTTAAATATCACATGGTATAGATTTTCCTTATACCCTCGTTAATATTTATTTTATTTTTCCTAATATTATATACTTATCTACCGCCTTCTTCATTGCACCCAAAAGACCTTTTACAGCCAATCTCTCATGAATTCTTGTGCATTTCTTCTTCCATATAAATTATTTAAATCCTTCTCTTTGTAAGCTTTAATACTTTCCTTTGTCTCTACTCTATTCTCCTTCTTTTACAACTTCCATAACAAGTTCCTTTTCTATATTCCCCTACTAACAAAAGTATATAATTCTATTTTTATTTCTTTTTGCAGCATATTCTTGTTCCTGTTGCCAAACTATTTTCTAACATTTTGTCACAAAACTCTTTCCTTTATATTAAACTTCTCCTCTTTATTCCCTAAGATATTTTGTAATTCTACTACATAGTTTATCTAATTTCATTACTGACTACCTCTTATTTCAGTCTGCTGATACAGATACTCGAACTTCACTTTATTTTTGTAGCACACCCAGCAGTGTCCCCAAGATTTATAGCAAATTGCCTTTTGCACATGCTCATGCTGCAATATTTCAAAATGCTGTTTAATTTCTTGATTCACAAACTGTTCTCCCAGCATTAAAATCATTTTCATTATATTTTCTTTCATATTAAATTCACCTTTAATATGACCCGGTTGTTTGGAATTTGGGAACTTATGTGACCGTGATCTGACTTTCAATCATTGTGTGTATATTGCCATAACCATGCCATTCTGTATTACATAATTTATAAACAAATGGATTATGTCTAGATCTAGTGATGTCATTGTTTTCCCCATTTTCAGCCCTTATTATACCAGTCATTATGTACAATGCCTCCTTTGACATGTATCTGTCCAGGCACATGCGACAACTGGAATACCCACAGAGATACCT
The DNA here is from genome assembly GCF_019279795.1 of Protopterus annectens. Lineage (NCBI taxonomy): Eukaryota > Metazoa > Chordata > Ceratodontiformes > Protopteridae > Protopterus > Protopterus annectens. The sequence goes on from NC_056745.1 coordinate 1,385,951,003, forward strand.
TACTAAAAGGATACATGGCTTTAACTCTATATCCTAAATTGACCTGATCAAAGACCTGTCACTATAATTGTTATCCTACAGACTACTAATACATGACCTGTGCCTGGCATTGAAAGCATCCTCTGATCCAATAATAATGGGCCTAGTACACATCAGTAGGTTAGATGGCATCAACATCAGAAATACATGAGCTAGTGATCTAAACCTCTTCTGCAACATCAACAAGAAGGACAGATATACCTCTAAAAAGATATTGTGGCTCTGGAACAGACTCCCCATCCATGTCAAACAAAGCTCATCCCTGTCCGAATTCAAGCACAACTTGGATCTATGGATGAGTAATAGAAATTTACCCCAGTACCACCCCTTATACTACTAATGGATAGAGGCAGCACCTACATACTTTATCCTATGCACGGGAACCCTCAAATTATGATCTCAGTTATTCTCACTAGGGGTAATATATAATTATTGATGATAGAATGAGTAAGGCCAGTCTAAAACAAAACATGATAGTTTAATTCCACCAAAAATGGATGCTTAAAACGGCCCACAAGGGCACTTAACCTAGTACTTGCCTATGAACCTATGGACCTATAAGAAAATCCAAAATCATATTCCTTCTCTTACTTACCCTAAGGTTAAGTATGAGCTTTTTCAGCACACTGTTCACAATTCTATAATTACAAAAAGTGTGGCTCAATTCACCACTACATAAATAAGCAAATACAATTTGTTTTGCTTAATTGTAGTAGTGTGAAAAACCTCTCCCATGTGCCATTTTTTTAAAATGCTAGGCATATGTGTCATAGCATTATCCTTTTTATTCAACGTAACACCAGTATCCCACCCCAAGTCTATATTTCACTACTGGGCTTTTAAAACAGACCATTTTATAAGGCTCTGAGAGCATTTTTTAAAATTTCTTATCTGTCTATTATACAGTAACTGGACACTAACCCTGGGATTCATCAAGCAGCCATGCAGGAATAAGTTATTCCTGCACGGCAGGGACTGGTTCTGTACAGCACGGCAGTGCACCTTGCATATTCATGAAAGCGCTCTGCCTGTGTTATTAAGCTAACATGGAGCTGTGTACAAGTGCAGGGGGTGTGTCTGAGAGCAGAGCTCTCACAATACACATGTCCCTGTACTCCAGAGTTGCCGTTCTGCAATTAAAATGAGTGAGAATGCTCATAACATCTCCCAACACATCAAGATTACATACTTCTCAACTGTACAGATTTTCGCAGAATGTCCACAGTTTTGTCACATATTTTTGGTGTGTTACTCCTAAAATCTGTCCCTTTCTGGAAAATAGCTGAGGATTGAAGTCAATAAGTAAGATGACAAACATTTGAGTTTAAAAGACTCCACATCCTTCAGAAAATCCATGTTAATGCAAGACCTATCATCAACTGTCTAAGTTTGTAAGAGCAGTATTTAAAATCTGTCCCTCTATTTGTCCCCTTATCATTTTAGGGTTTGTCCAGAGTTTTTGCTCCAAGAGGCTGAGAGGTATGCCCACCATGAAGCAGAAAGCTGATAAAATAACAGGTTTAGCATTAGCAGGGATATTCTGAAGGGTATAGATAAAATAACACAACAAAACTTTTTTTTATAAATGCGATAAAGTTTAAGCATAGCTGAGAGGGTGTGCCCGTTGCTTAGCTATGCTTAGTCCAGCTTAAACAGCACAAGTTAAAAAGCAAGAGACATCCAACATAAGCAGTATTGCAATAATGTAGTGGTTAGAGCATATGCTTTGCGAGCAGCCATTCCCGGTTCAATTGCCGTTTTAACCAATTCACATTTTAAATGTGACAGCAGTGCATAAACATTTTTTTTGTATTACCTACTAAATAACATATATTTGTTAACCAGAGTACTACACTACATCCAGATGTGAGGTGTCAGTGTAATAAAGATGTGAAATCCCCATATAAAAACAAGTGCCCCATACAGTATAGTCACACATGCATAAATGTAATGAAAGCACATTGGGGGATGTCAGGGACAGTAAACAAATTTATAATATGTAATGAATGATGAATCAATGCCATACAGCAAGTAGTCTATAAAATGAAAAATAAGCAATGCTAAGCATTGCACAGCTCTGCTTAACAGGTGTAAGCATTGTGTAAATATGACTGCTAAGCAATGAGTCACCCAGATGAATGGATTTGCCCATTGGTAAGCAGTGCTGAACCTGCCCGTTTAAGCAATGCCAACCTTAGCTAAGCAGGTTTGCCTGTAGCTTAGCTTAGCATATTCAAAACTGTCCAATCACAGCAAAGGCAGGAAATCAGCCATATTTAAACCCCACAGACAGGAATACAGCTCATAACTGGTTGCAGATTCCCATTGTAGGCAGCATGGCTGGAGTGAGAGAGGGATTGCACTTCTGGGCACAGCGCTGGGGCATCCAGGAGTCCAAGATCATGGTAGGACTCCTGGTAAAAAAACATAATGAGAGACTGCTGCAGGGCCAGTTCTAAGGCTCCCAATATAAATCAGAAGCCTGGGACATCTTGCCAGTGACTTCACCAGTGCCACTGGTATCCCTCGGACTGGTGAGCAGGTCAGGTACCACTATGCTGACGTGAAACAGAGGAAGAGGGAGTTCTTGGATCAGTGGGTCCAAGAATCAAGGCAGAGGGGTGATGTCCCAGCAATGTGTAAGTACTCATACCAGTAACTGTTTAATAATGTCCAGCCTGTGTATATGATGGATAGGTATAGCTAAATATTTCTTTATTTCTCTTACAGCTGCAGCTATGTGGGCTGTAAATCAGGAAGCCCATACGAGTAGGCCGCAAAGGCTGTGTTGTGAGGCTAGTGAGTAACAATCCTGCTTGTAGTAGTCATACCAAATAAATATAAAAGTAGTAGAAAGTCAGCTGTCAGTATAAAAACTGTTTTATGTAAAGGTTTTACTGAATAAACCAGACAATATAACAGTAATAGTCCCATATAGGTCTTATTTAAATAAAACTGTAACTGCCTGGCAATACAGCTCTAAATCCTGGACTGGTTGTGTTTACTCTGGTATCGTATGGCATTTTTAGTGTTGCATTCTCTGAATAATAATGTTGTATTGACCACACTGTGCTACATAATAAAAATGTCTAGGAATGTCTGTATAAGACTGTTGTAATTATAAGGTCAGATTGTACAACCACAAGAGACTTAGACAGAAAACACTAAAAAGAAAAACAGCTATATCCAAATAGCACACTCTACTGTGACTTAACTTGCTGTATTTTTAGCAGACAGAGCCATGGTTCGAATTCTGGGAGAGGTAGTAAGCTGTATGCATAATCATACCTCTCAACTATACACATCCTTTCAGAATGTCCAGATAATTGGCTCATTTTTTTTGCCTGTTCCCCTGTCCCCTTGGCAAATCAGTGGAATGATCTCAAATTTGTAGTCAGCAGATAATGACATACATTTGATTTTCAGACCTCAAAACCAACAGAAAATATATATATAAAAACAAATCCTGTCACTCTATCAGCCCACCAAGTTTGTGAGAGCAATATTCAAAATATGTCCCATTTCCACCCCCATATTGTCAAGCTTTGACCAGAGTGTTTGCAATAAGAGATCAAGAGGTATGTGCATAATATTAACTCGGAATCTGGAAATATGTGTAGAAACAGTCAGGTAGTGTTAACAAACATTCCCTCCAAAGGTATACCAGGTAAGAGATGTAGAATTTGTCTATAACACAGTTGAAGTATACACTTGTTTATAAACATACCACTGGACAAACCAAGGTCATAGGGTTGTGTAATAATACCTGTATCTTAATGATTACAGCAATGAGCATTAAAGTTGTGAGAACTACTTGGATATGTAAGTTGTTAATTGACATTTCTCTCTCCCCACCATCATATCTGCAACAATAATCTAAATACACAAATCAATGGGTATGTTTACACCAAATCTACTGTTGGGACATATGTCCTATTGTTCAATAAATATTGAAATGTGTTTCTATTAATGTTCCATGTCAAAATACTATCATTGGTGGTCTGTTGCTATCCATGTAACCTGCATGCTGTTGTAATGGCTACTGTGGCTCCATATATGCATGTGCTCTGTTTGCTATGCAACTGTTCCAAATCTGGTGTTTTGGGTTAATGGGAATATTTATGCATGCTGTTATAACTAATCCTGGATTGTGTTGACTATTACTAGCCCACATATGTTTTAAAACTGCAACACCATAGCACGTTTTGGAAGGCCAGTCCCAGTGGACCTACCTCTCCCACCTCATATGGCCATGGCACTGGGCTCCAGCACATTTGGGACCCACCCTGGGACATCCTTGTCTGCTGGGTGGAACTGCCTCAGGGCGCAGACAGGAAACTGTCGTCAGAGTCAGGTCCGGGTCTTGGTGCATAGTGAGCTCCACAGGGAGTTTGGAGATCTGCTATGCC